>NC_045715.1:36241220-36521220 GCF_009834535.1 Camelus ferus
TCCAATTTCGTCATGTGCTGGTTAAGCAAATAATTTAATCTCCCCGAGTCTCATTTTTCTTACTCGTCTAATGGGCATCCTGGTTCTCTTGCTGGCTTGTTGTGAGAAATTTAAGAGATGATCTATATTAAGGATCAGAAACAGCATCCCATAAAACTCGTTAAATGGTGTTTATATGTATTATACGTACATCCAGGCTGTTCTGGGAGGAGTGGGCGAGGCGTGTGACGTGGCCAGGGTGGCAGACCATGCCGGGCTGCCAAGATTGACAGGAGTGATCTGGACCAGAGAAGCTTTTCCATTTCCCTTCACGTACCCTAGCCCCTCACACACCCTTTGGATGCTGATTCCTTCCAGGCGTTCTTAAAACAGTCACAGCTTTGGCATTCGGTGTGGGTTGCTATTATTTTTATATGCTATCTGTCGTCAAAGTAATAAAATTATACAGTGATTAAATCACTCTGATTTCTCTATAGACCCTAACACGGAATGTTCCTTGAAGACAGAAATCTCTCGTGCCCTGTCTGAATCCTTCACTTAACTCTCATGAATGCACACAGTCTTGCGTTTATTTAATGGACATTTATTGACCCCCTACTGTGTGATAGACACTAAACGAGGTGCTGGAGATACAGCAGGAGACAAAATAGAAATTTCCCACTGTCCTGATGGTTGTGTTTCAATGGGGGAGCCAAATAGGAAAGAATCCATTATATATATATAAAACCATATAATTTTTAAAAATTCTTTTAAAATTTTGTTTTGTTTTTATGAGGGGGAGATAATGAGGTTTATTTACTTATTTCTATTTGGAGGAGGCACTGGAGATTGAACCCAGGACCTCGTGCATGCTAGGCATGCGCTCTACCACTTGAGCTACAACCTCCCCTCTTGTAACTTAAAAACATCAAGTGCTACGCAGAAGTACAAGGTGTAAGACAGCAGACAGCAGAGGCTGTTATCTGACCCCAGTTGTCATACGGTAGTGATCTGATGAAGTGTATTGTGTGCTGGGAAATTGTGTTACCCTCATCATGCAAATTAAAATGATTCACCACGGAATCTCTTGAGTTTCTCAGAACTCAGCAGGGTGAAGAGGAATTAACCCTTGGGAATTAACCCAAGCTTTCCAAGCAGATGTCAGTCATTCATTTTGCTCCGTTTTTAAGAAGATAACACAGTTAGTGCCTCGTATCAGCCCCGCCCCTAACCCATGCCTAGCTGTGATTTATGAGAAGGAAAAATAACTTACTGAACACGTATATGGTTAAACTTCCTACATCGTTTCTTACATGATGCCATTTTTAACCTCACAACAGTTTTGAGATATTAGTACCCCCAAATTGCAAATTAGTAGGCTGATTATGTTTTGGTTTGTACCAAATCATCCCATTTCATGCCCGTTGCCCTGAAGGAATTACTAACAGTGGGCCCCCCACTTCCATCCTCCCGTCTTTTACACCCAAGAGTCTCCCAGGTTATGTGATAAACTCTAGGTCATAAATAAATTGGGAGGAGGGCACATCTCAGTGGTAGAGTGTGTACTTACCAGGCACGAGGTCCTGGGTTCAGTCCCCAGAACCTCCATTAAAAATAATAACAACAGTAATTAAAAATAAATAACCTAATTACCCCTCCCCCAAAAAAGTATCCTCAAAAAAAAAGTTATCCCCTTCCCCCCCAAAATAAATGAAGCTCAGAGAGGTCAAGAATCTGCCTAGAGTCACACAGCTAATATGTGGTTGAGGGCGGGGATACCACGCCAGTACTCGCTCACCTAAAGCCCACGTTCTCTCTGCTGTTTCACCAACACAATTAATTAGTTTTACTCTTATACTGTCTCTGTTTTGTTCTTCCGGTCAAAGTTAGGTAGCCCGAGATTAAAACTGACCAAAACTGGCTTTCTGACACCTTCCTTCAGTTATTTGCTAAGAGGCATGCATGTCCATAGCGTATAAATGAAAAGAAACGATGGATTAAGATAAAATGCAAAATATGTATAGTAAGTAGTGGTTATTTTCTTGGTATGTGTGTCTTTGCACTTGTACTTAGCCTGTTCTCTACGTTGACCGATATAAGGGAGCTACTGTTAAATATAATTGTTCTGGAAAGTGAAGATGTGACTCTAATGACAATACATTGGTTATCGATCTTTCTATGATGACCTACCTTACGGGCAGGGCAGTTCATGACTTGCTCTGATGGGCAGAGCCTGAAGCGAGAGAGTTGAGAGCTTTTAAACTAACCAGTTAGGAGGGGTGTAGCTCAAGTGGTAGAGCGTGGGCTTAGCATGCACAAGGTCCTGGGTTCAATCCCCAGTATCGCCATTAAAAATAAATGAGTAAGTGAACAAACCTAATTACCTCCCCCCACCAAAAAAAAAGCATATCTAAAATAACCCATTAAACCTTTTTATTTGAGCCATTTTTGGGGAACCATTTTAAAAACATTTTTTGAACTCAATTTTCATCATTGCCCAAAGTGAGTAACACAGATACAATTTTTATCTGTAGAATGTGATGAAGGCTTTTGAGGGCTTTCTTCATATGTCAGTATATCTGGAACATAAAATAGAATGCTGTTGCTTCCCCTTTGATTTATTTATTTTTATTAAGCTTTTTTTTTTTTTTTTGGCAGTGGGGGAAGGTAATTAGGTTTATTTATTTATTTAATGGAGATACTGGGTTTGAACCCAGGACCTCGTGCATGCTAAGCATGCTCTCTACCACTGAGCTATATGCTCCCCACCGCCCCCTTTTATTTTAAACATTTAAATCGTATTATACCAAAAATCATATTGGAAATAAATATTACTTTGTTTATGTTCCTTTATGAAATTATGATGTGAACTCTAAAGCACTATTCTATGCACTTACAAATAAGATTTTATAAACTGTATTCTGGGTTAGAATTTAAGTGTCTCTTATGATGTATATAGAAGTGATTTACTATGGAATCTCTGAGTATTTCTGTTAAATCCTGGGCTTTATTCCCAACTCTCTGCACCACACTTTGGTACTTTGGATATGTTTTGAGATCTTTTAGTCAATGTATTAGCCATTTATTCAGTTCACATTCCTGTGCTGCAGAATATGTTCATGACCCATTGGCACACGTGGGTCTATAGTGTGCAGAGGGTGTGGAATTTGGGACCACCTCTTCCTTGCTTTCACTTAGAGCTAGAGTTTCTTCAATATTTTGAAGGTTTTGGTTTACTAGAATTAAGGAGGGCTTCTAGTAGCCTTTTACCTGGGAGGATATCCCCCAAAGATAAGCAGTTCCATGAGTGTTAATAACAGGAGTGGAAGCAAACCAAACTGAGGCTGTGACGGTACCTCATGCGGTTTTGATGACATGTCAAAATTCACATTAAATACCATATACTTCATTCTGAGTCTGATTGGGATCCCTAGAATTATCTTGGAGACTGAGGTCCAAACCCCAAGTGATTCCCATCTTCAGAGGAAAAACACCACCCAGGGCTAAAACAGAATGAGAAGTGTCCTGATGTTGGTTACCAGAAAGAGAAACCAAGGGCAGAAGCTGAGAGTGAAAGCTCCCTGGGAACGGCCCGAGACCTCTTCCCCACGCAGCTCAGATTCAGCACATCACCTGCGCTGCTCTCTGATTTCACTCACCACCGCTGTAAACTGTGATGGAAGGTGCCTCCCTCACAAGATGGTAGCACATGCTGAGAATAGGTCTTTATCTTGATGTCTCCTAGAGCTTAGAATAATAGTGCCTGGCACTCAACAGGTGTTTATAAAGATAAATAAATGGGATTTCTAGTACCTTCTTCTTCTTCTTCTTTTTTTTTTTTAAAGCACAAGGCATAAGAACAGACAAATGGACTTCTGAATAGCCTTGGCAGCTGGATCTATTTAATCATTTACATGTTTCTTAGCAAATTTTCGTGGACAAATCTATTTTTGTCTCAGATTTGTTTCCCATGTCAGGAAGCAAGACTATTTGTTCTGTATTGTTTGTTTTAAAAGCAACACCTTAAGAGTCTTCAGGCTGGAAGGTATTGCAGTAAAATATGTGTAGTAGGAAGAGTGGAGAATGCTCTACTTCAACCATCAATAATGCCAGATTTTAAAGAGAATTTTGGATTGTGTTTGTCTGTTGCAAACTTCAACAAGCTTTATTTTCTTTTGGAAAAATGTTATTGAGCAGGACATTCTGGGTTCCTGAGTGGGAGAGAGATCATTGAAAGTCTGTGTTTATAAAATGCCTCAGGGTCTTAGGCAGACCCTGGGGGACCTTATTAACTATAGAAAAAAGTAGGTGTAATTGGAGGGTAGACCCTCCCCTCCTCCCTGCCCCCCATCCTGTGTAAGTAGCGCACTTGGTCTTCGTCATCTGAGACTGAGGCCTATTTTTTTGACCAGGTGCCATCATTTTCCATTCAAATGAGGTTGGTTTCTATAGAGATTGTTCTAAATGCATGTGCTCTTTGAGGCTGTATGTAGGTACTAGCCAGATGGCTGAAGCATGCTATTATAAGACATGGCCCTTATGCTTTTTGTTAAGTAAAAATTATATCTTCTATCAATATAAGAAATAGTCTATCACACCAACAATTTTGATTATTACTTTTTTAACTTGAAGTACAGCTGATTTACAATATTGTGTTAACATATATATATATATATTCTTTTTCATATTCTTTTCCATTATAGGTTATTACAAGATACTGAGTATAGTTCCCTGTGCTATACAGTAGGACCTTGTAGTTTATCTATTTTATAAATAGTAGTTTGTATGTGCTAATCCTAAACTCCTAATTTATCCCTCCCCCACCCTTTCCCTTTGGGTAACCGTAAGTTTGTTTTGTATGTCTGTGAGTCGTTTCTGTTTTGTAAATACGTTCATTTGTATCATTTTTTAGATTCCACATATAAGTGATATCACATGATATTTGTCTTTCTCTGACTTAACTTCACTTAGTAAGATAATCTCTAGGTCCATCCTTATTGCTGCAAATGGCATTATTTCATTCTTTTTCATGGCTGAGTAATATTCCATATATATATATATATATATATATATATATATATATATATATATATATATATATGCCTCTTCTTCATCCAGTCATCTGCTGATGGATGTTTAGGTTGGTTCCTTGTCTTGGCTACTGTAAATAGTGCTGCTATGAACATTGGGGTGCATATATCTTTTTGAGTTAGAGTTTTCTCTGGATATATGCCAGGAGTTGGATTGCTAGATCATATGGTAACTCTATTTTTAGTGTTTTAAGGAATCTCTCTACTGTTTTCCATAATGGCTGCACCGAATTACATTCCCATCAACAGTGTAGGAAGATTCCCTTTTCTCCACACCCTCTTGAGCATTTATTGTTTGTAACACCAATGATTATTAATAAAATAAGTTGAAGAAAATGATCAGAGAAAAGTTCCCAATAAGACACAGAACAAAACAACAAAATAATGTATTAATTGAATTGGTTGTCATGTTGTAAAAGGATTCAAGGAAGAACTCAAGTAGGGCAAAGGGGAGGGGCTGAAGTATTTCCCTTCCCAAATTTGATTGTGCCAACATGCCTAGATATTGCTTTATTTTTAGGGTGAGGGAATGAGCAAAAGGAAAGACCAGAGGGAGAAGGACAGAATGAGATTTAGGAAAAGAGCTTCCTTGTTGTTTGAACTGACTTAGAATAAACTGATTGAACCAGTAACACAGGAGGGAACTGTTTCTTTCCCCTGGGGAGCTGCACACCTGGAACCTGGAGATGAGTGTGGTGCCCAGGATCTGTTAAGGCTACTCTTTTTAAATTGAAGTGTAGTTGATTTACAATGTTGTGTTTGTTTCTGGTGTACAGCATAGTGATTCAGTTATACGTATACATATATATATTCCTTTTCATATTCTTTTTCATTATAGATTATTCCAAGCTATTGAGTACAGGTCCCTGTGCTATACAGTAGGAACCTATTGTTTGTTCAAGTCTACCTTTTGATGTTTGGATTCACATACATATACACATATATATGTATATACATATGCACACACATATATATAAATATATATTTATAAAAATATATATATATATATAAAATCTTAAATCCTATTCCTTACTGAATACATCAAAACACCTTACTTCAAGATCTCTGATGATCTATGAAGACAGGGGAGAGATGCACCTGAATGTAGAAACTAAAACAGTGGGGGGGTTGGGGCTGGGGTGGGGCAGGGAATGGGGAATTATTGCCCAGTTGGGAACAGAGGTTCAGTTGGACAAGATGAGAAAAGTTCTGTGGATGGATAGTGGTGACAATCACACAACCATATCAGTTTTACCCAATGCCGCTCACTAAACTGGACACTTAAAAATGATTAAAATGGCAAAATAATTAAAAAAAAAAAGATCTCTGATGATCTAGACGTAACCAGCTTTTCTAGTCTTATTTGCCTGTATTCTCATTTATGTTATTTACCAGGCTGAGTAGCAGTCGTACTCACAGGAGCAACATATATTAAGTTTTTGCCTGGCACAGAGCTTTAGATGCCGGATTTAATTGTAATTTGCCCGAGAACCCTGTGAAATAAGTACAACACTGATCCACATTTCACTTGGTGGAGGACTGAGCCTTCGAGGGGTCCCGAAAGCCCCCCAGGTCCCACAGTCAGTGAGTGATCTGACTACACGGTGGGCCCCGGGCTTTAGGGCGACACCTGCTGCCTGCTGACAGGTGTCATCCCTCAGGGCTTTCTCTCTACTGGAAATAAGGGTTATTCCAGTCCACCATTCAGAGGCCCCCCTCCCCCTTCTCTTCTAAGCGCAGCCCAGATGCCACTTTATCCTTGAGTTACTTACTCCAGGTGACTGTGATCTCAACACCCGCCTCCCCAAATTCCTCTGAGTCTTTGCTACTCAGAGTGTCACAGACCAGCAGCTGGGCATCACCAGGGGCTAGTGGGAAATGATCCCCAGAGCTCCTCAATCAGAAGCTGCATTTTAATGAGATCTCTCCAGTGGCTCATGTGTAAACGTTGAGAACTAGCAGTGTGGGATTTTTCTTCTTTGCTTTTTATCTCGGTACACCTGCTTTAATTTCTCAGTTAAACCGTAAGCTCTTTGAGGGCAGGAAGGTATAAAATTCTCTTTTAAGTATTCCTAAATATACACAGCATAGAAAAAGGCGTATAATTTGTTTCATGATATTACACGGCACTTCCATTAAACAGTTTAGATCATTTCCTAGGTCAAAAAGTACTGGGTTATTTGGAATAGCTTTTCCCCACATGCATAATAAAATACTGACGATTATTTTACTTGTAATGTTTCCACACAGTCAGGCTTTTGATAACGGTGAAAATGTTAAGAGGTATAATCTAAGTCCTAAAATAAAACTTTCATTCTTCCCAGAGCCTTTGGTCTATAATCAGCCCTTGTGACACAACATCTTTCATTGCCAAAGCACAAATATAGATATGACAGATTTTTGGAGAAAAATCAATACTTAGAAAATAGAAATGCGAAAAGCTGAAGGCTCCAATCAGTTTTCACATGTGAAGTTCTGAGGTTTGTCTGTGGTCGGAACGAGCACTGCCTTCCAGGAAGCTTGGAATGGGATTTTGCTTTGACGAATATTTGATTCCAAGCTCTCTTTTAGAGCAGATGTGGTTCATAGCAAAACTTCAGTCACTGCAGATGCTCCTGGATCATCACTTGCTGTTTATGTGCCAAGGACCAATAATTAAAGTTATTGATTTTTGAAGTGATCACTGTATGTTTGCTTGTCCTTTATCGAGACCCAGTGTTTGCATGTGTTCATACTTCTGAATGTTCTCAGTGAGTGTGACCGGCTGATGGCTGGGATTGGCAGATGCGGGGGACCCTTCAATCAGCTCCGTGTTGCAGCACAATCTGGCTTCTCTGTTCTTTTTTGCAGAATATGTAATTGGAGGACATGCATGCAAAGAAAAGAGGGGAGAATGCCTGTAGGTGGTGATTCTTTTTTTTTTTTTTTTTAACTTCTACTGGCTCCATTTTAGTAGTCAACGTGACCTCTCGTGAAGTTCCAAATCTAAAAATGGTCTGAACATAAATCTGCTCTTTGGAGCTGACAAAATCCTTCAGTTCAGGGAGGGTTCCATGTTACCTCTTTTTAGAATTCTTTTCTCTGTGCGTGGGGTGTGTGTGTGTGTGTGTGTGTGTGTGTGTGTGTTGTTTCAGTCAGCGGCTCCCTTCCCACCTAAGGCGTTGATTTGCTCACTCCCTTATGTGATGAATCAATGCTTCCAGAACGGGGGCTCCCGAGGGACTGCGGGAACAATCACTTCCAAATGAACTCGTGCATCCTAGCCGGGAGCGTTCAGACCGCACCCCAGGTAAAAGGAAGTCTTTCCTTAATGCTTTCAAGAACTTTTAAAGGCTCTGCACTGTGGTGTTGGCTGCAAGCGGGTTTGAGGGAGAGCTGCCTGGGAGTAGATCAGTTTCGCTATACTCAAATGAAATGTTACAGACAGTTAGGGGAAAGGATGAGCAGATAAAAGCAAAACTGCTTACTGGCAATCAAAGATGCTCAGGACAGTCCTTGGCGTGGCATGTGTGCCCAGACACCCTGTAATGTTTCTTCTCAACAGGAGGCTAGTGGCCATCTGTGAGTGTGGGTGTCAACATCGCAAGGGAAAGAACTTTCACAGAAATAGAAGAAAGGAAGGCACTATAGCTCAAGACGGAGCAAAAGTGCAAACAGCCTTCATGGCATGGGGGTGAACAGTCTCTTAAATCATTAGCCAGCTGTCCGGTGAGAAGGGACAGTCTCAGTTTGGAGCCCTGGAAACCATATTTAGGAAGAGCTTTTAATCCTTTCAGCTCTAATTTCTGTGATTAAAGTGGTTTCCCAAGGAGAGGAACTAAGATGTGTTTTTAAGCAACATCGACAACTGAAAGTGTTAATTGGCATTTAACAAATGCAATGGTATTAACATGCATCTGTTTCTGCTCTGTGTGGGAAATGAGTTTTCATCACCATAGCAATTCATTTCTGGGCTCCGCTGGAACTGGGCCACAGTATGCAGTAAATGGCACTTCATTTTATTTTATTTTTCTTTTCTGAATAAGGGATTCAGCAGTCAACCAGCTAACAAGGGGCTCTTCATCTACATGTTGTATAGTGTCGCTAGTATGATTTCAAATCCTTTTCCAACTAAATTCTGTGCAAAAAAAAAAAAAAAATTCCATACATCTTTGGTAGGATAAGAGGATGCTAGGTAAAAGTGATGAAAAGAACTGCATGATAACATTGTACTCCCAGCTTAAAAGCGAATACCAAACCATGGCCCCCTTTTGGTGGTTGTCCTTCTGAGGCTCTGTGTGTGGACAGGAATTTATCCCTGGTCTTTTCCGTAGCAGTAACCTAGGAAGATGAATGAAGTCTTTATTAGTACAATTGGATTTTCCATTTTTATGTTATGCTTGAATGACATCATACGTTGGTTCCACTAAAATAAAAAAAAAAGTGCACTCCTACACTGGTGAAGAAATTTTATGTAGGAAATGAAAAAAAGAAATTTTATGTAGGAAATGGATGTTTCTGTAGGAACCTGTAACAATAAAGTAGAAGGAAACAATTCTACTTATTTTCAGTTGCTTTTATTGTCAACCTGCGGTTATGTTGAGAAATTCCTTGGAGGACAGTGTTCTAAAAGCGCACTTTATTCATTGAAGCATCGGTGTTTATTCATACTTTGTTTCCATTTTATTCACTAAAATTGTAGCTATTAACCTTTAAAAAGTCAATAGTTTATAACGTATCGATAGCAACCACCTATTTGTATTTTAAATACTTAAGTAGCAAGCCTTTTGGAGAAGGGAATTTTTGTCACTGTATATGCTTTGGAAGGCAAAGTTACTGTTAATGATGGTTATGTGTATTTTGTAACCACAGGACACTTACACTGAAGGCTTTCATGCATCAGTATTTAAATTTCCTCCGGATAAAACCTATGATACACCTGTCATTGTCATGTGGGGAGATGAGGGCAGGCTTACAGAGCCTGAGGACAAAGTCACAATTTCACGTCTTCTCTGACTCCTAGAAGACGATCTTTATTTCCTATCCAAATGAAATTCTATGATGAACTATCTGAACTACCCTCAGTGATTTCCTTGCTGAAACCCCCCTCTCCATCCATCATGATATTGATGAGATGAGTCATGTAAAGAAACCTTCCTGGAAAATAATCCATCAGGAAGGTGTGCTGAATTGTGTATCACTGATGACACTTAGTGGGCTCCCCAAATCTCACAAGGGATGTCATGGTCCCTTCCTACAAAGGAAAGCATTGATTTATTATTTTCTGATGATAAGCTACAGCCCAGGAATGGTGCCATGACTGTGATGGGGGAATAACGACAATTTTTTTTGGAAGTATAGTCAGCTTGCAATGTTGTGTCAGTTTCTGGTGTACAGCGTAATAGTTCAGTCATACAGATACATACATATATTTGTGTTCTTATTCTTTTTCATTACAGGTTACTAAAAGATGTTGAATATAGTTCCCTGTGCTGTACAGTAGGACCCTGTTGTGTATATACTTTATATAGCACCTTCTCCCTTTCCACGTGGCCCCCCATCTGCCGCTCTTGGCTTTCTGACCTGATTCCGATCTCGTGTCTTTAAAAACCGGCATTAGCTATCTAAAATTCTAATGTGATGATGCCGTGCCCAATCTATGGGACTTTCACGGTTGCTTGTTGTCAATAGGACAAAATCCAGGCTTGGTCCTCACCCCACCATTGACGCTTTCTTTATTTTTCGCTCAGCCGGGGTCCTCATCTTCCTCTCCCCCGGGGCTTCAGTTTCAGGTGCTGCCTTTTGCAGAGTTTCCCAGACTGGGTAGCACCCCTCATCATTCTTCCCTTCCTCTCCTGTGCCCACACTTTCCCTGCTTGTGTGTGGTCTGTTGACCGTTTCCTCTTCACGATTGTCGCCTGAGCTCCCAAGGGCCGCCACACAGCAAGTATTAACAAGATGATTTTTGAATGAATAAAGAAGGAAGGAAAGAGAGGGTATTTCCCTGAGAAGAGGCAGGGGTAGTCCGACAGCCAGAAAAGTAAACTTTCCACCTTCAGTCCGTATTTGAACCCTCTTGATAACGATCTCTGTTGGAAGTTTCATGCGTGCTTAGTGATTGAGAGCCAGCTCAGACTTGCTAAACCCAGGGCTAAATGGATGCAAGTCAGTTGCAGAGTAGACCAGGTGCTGTGTTTGCGATGACCCCACGGAGGTACAGATGCCTTATGCCAGCTGGTCGACTTGTCCCCCTGCTCTTTCCTTGCTTTGTTCTATAGTGGGATCTTCCTGGGGTTGTATTTCTTTCTCTGAGAAATATTTTTCATAAAAAAAGGATCTGGTACACTCTGAATATTTTAAAGGCTGTTCTCTTTGGTAACCATACACACGATCACAGGGTAACAGGCAATTTATCAAAATCAATGAGGTAAATATCACAATATATAGAGAACGAAGTCAAGGTGAACCTTTAAGAAGACTGAAAGTCTCATTTATTACGTGTCTCATAGGTCTCTTCTGGTGACTCTGAAGCCAAACCTCTGATCTTCACATTTGTTCCCACTGTCAGAAGACTACCAACCCACTCCCAGTTGACTGACACCTCTAAATTCCTTGTTAAAATTCCTGAGGAGCCAAGCGATAAGACTCCAGAAACTGTAAATAGGGTAGGATTATTTTTATTATTTTTTATATCAAGCAATTAACATTAAATAATCCATAGTAATGACTTGAAAATCTGTATGAAAGTTTATTTTCTCTGCTTAAAGTGAGATGACTGTGAAATCTAAGATTGGCTAAAAATATAGTTATGTAACAGGAGCTTCAACGTGATCAAGTCCTGGGTTCTCTCCAATACATTATTCTCAGCACTTTGGGTCTGACGTCCTGTGGTTTGCTGTTCACATGATATATTCTGCCTCTTGGCATCCCCTGCTCCCAAAGGTATCTTAAAATAATAAAAGCAAATTTTTTTAAAAGTTTAAATTTATCTTCATAGAGAAAATACTAGATAGAGTGAGGTATTTATTATTATTATTAATTATTTTAGTTCAAAATTTGTAGATACTGGCAGGCATATGTAGAATAGATAAACAAGATTACACTGTATAGCACTGGGAAATATATACAAGATCGAGTGAGGTATTATTTTGTGTGTAACAGATTAGCAACAGTAAAAAAAATGTAATAGTCGATGTTAGGGCAATTGTCGAGATACTGGCATGATCACACTTTGTTGCTAGTTTTGTGGATTTGGGTAATTTGAGTGGAAAACCCTTATCCACAGTCCTAAGAATGTTTCAGTAACCTTTCAGTGATCTGACTCTTGGAAACGTGTCCCAGAGAAACAGTATGAAAGAAGAAAAGTGTTACGTAGGAAAATAATTAGAGAAAAATAAAAATGGCCCAATGTGTAACAGTCAGAGAAATGCGAAGACTATGACAGCACATCACCTTGACAAAGTTACAGCCATCATGATTATGTAATTTCCTGGAGCATGTTAATTTGTATACTACTAAGTGATCCAGTAGGTTGTAAAATGGTATTTATACCCTGATGATTCTTCTCTAAAGTGAGACCAAGACTGAAAATGAAATTCAAACAAGCAAACAAAAACCTAAACATGACTTGTGCTAAAATAATGATATTTTGGGTAAAAAAATTTTTTTTCTCTTTAAAATGTATTTTAATACTGTCTTGTTAGAAACAAAATGTGACAGAGGGAGCTCTATGGTATTTGTGAGCCAATTTGCAGAAGATAAAATTGTCTGATTTTCCTTGTCTATATGAAAACATTCTATCTAGAGAGTAATAATATATTTATCTGTGAACCTGGAACTTACAGTGCTATCTTATTTCAAAGACTGTTGGGACCAAATTATTTCAGAGAAACCCTGAATGCTATGTAAGGCATTTCTGGGAAGTTTGTCCCCAGCAGTACTCAAGTATATATAATATATTCATGGGATCTTTCTGTTATTAGGTGCTCTGAGTGGGTGAGACCGTAGATACAAGAATCAACCTTGGTTGCAGACCTCCAAAGCTCCCTAAAATAATGATATTCATCTGCTGATACATTGGTGCCAACACAACCACATCTTTAAAAGATTAAAGGTTTTTCTTCCTGTTTTTAAAACAATTCACTATTCTAATAGAACAGGGTAGATAATCCCTCATCCTTTACATATTTAAAAACTATTTACTGTTTTATTTAAATTTACTATTTAAAATATTTATTTTATTTATTTAAAAACACGCCACGTGCTTGGTGCTATGGATTCCGAATGAATAAAGTCAACTCATGTAACTTATTTGTTATCAGGAAGGCAGACAACAAAAACAGTAAAAAGGAGATAATAAAATCTCAGGTGGTGATAAATGTTGTAAGAAAAATACATCAGAATAAAGGAATAGAGAATAATGGACTGTGGATGGAGGGAGTTATTTGAGATCATTAATAATGTTTCCAAAAACTAGTTCAACTTTGCCAGCTCTCTAGTGATTCTGTTAACTTCCCATGTGATAAGCAATCTGTCTTTGAATCCTCTGATTTTTAATTTGAACTTCCTTCCAATCTGGGTTTTGTTACTACCTAGTGTTGTAATTTAATATATGAAATGACCATGGTCAGAGAAATCCTAATCAGAGGCAACTTGGGTTTTATCTTGACTATGATCATCAGCTGAAAAGTGTGGAATGAGGGTCTGAAGTCATCTCCTTCATTTAGTTGTATCTAGTCCACGGTTGGACTATCCAGTCTTCACATACACAACACATATTACATATGAGCCCACATTAAGTTGACGGCCATAGTTGAAATTTAACTTATTTTCTGTCTTTAACTTTCTATTTCGAAATAATGTGAAACTTAAAGAAAAGTGGCAAGGAAAAGAAGAATAGTAACCATAGTATGATGATCAAAACCCAGAGAATTAACCTTGGGTCTTTTAAACACAATCCTAGTGTACGTAGCTGCTATAATTATAGAAAAAGATGCTTTAGTGCATAATAAAGCTGTCTCTCCCCCCGGTCTTGTAAACCTTCTATGTATTCAGAGAAAATTGGATGGGAAAATACTGAGAATTACAAATCCAAAATAAAATAACAGTTAAAAAATACTTTGCACTAAAAATATCTGTCTTTCTTGGTGTCCTATTCATGCGTTCTTCCCAATCAGCTTGGATTGGATTGTTTTGTTTGAATTTCTGTGCATTTTGTTCCAATTCTACTTTTCTTCTCAAACTTTTAAAGAGTCATATTATTTTAGAACTTTTCAATGGGATTTCCTTTCTCCCCTGGCTTCTGCAGGATATACAGGTTTTTCTTGACCATTAACTAAACCCTTGACCAGTCCCCATTTGTTTCATGAATATCTTTATGGAAAGCATTGCTCCTTTCCTCTCTTCATAAAAAGTCGTATCAGGATTTATTGGAAAGCAGGTTTGTTCATTGATGTTGATTCTAAACCCTAAATTATATGAACTTGGACCAGAATGAACAAGCAGGTTAGTAAAAGTAATCCACTAATTTCAACCCAATTTCTCCTAAGCCAATCTGATTTTTAGATATATTTTTAAAAACTCTTGTCCTTGGAGATTATAAGCAGGTTAAGCTTTTAAGGGTATGTGCAGAGAAGAAGCATTTATCAAATCGATGTCAACGCTTTTATGTCTCTACGTTTATTGCAGTCTATTTCCAATGAGTACTTGACCTTGAATGCTGGGAGCCAACGGGAGAGAGACGGAGGAACGTTGACTTATCCTTTAGAGGTGAAGGACAAGATTTCACAAGGAAAGGGACTGAAAGCAAACGAACCTCAAGGAATGCAGCAGAGTGACCTCTTCAAAGCTGAGTATGTCTTCATTGTGGACTCTGAAGGAGAGGATGAAGCTCCAAGCAGACAGGGTGAACAGGGCCCCCCAGTTGGGGTGGACACCACAGCTGCTCGGCCCCGGTCTCTGGCCCTCTCCTCCAGTCTGGCCTCTGACGTGGTGCGCCCCAAAACCCGGGGGGCAGACCTCCAGGCCCCACCACATCCTGAAATGCCCCATGGAGTGGCTCCTCAGCAAAAACATGGGCAGGTAGGTTTTCCTTCTTGTCATTTAAAAGAAAATGTTTCTATTTAACACCTCTTGTTCTAGACTGTCTGCAAAGTCCTTCCTATTTAGTCAAGGCCTACAAAACTCCCAAAGAAAACGATGTTAAAAACCTAAATCCCAAGGTCATAAATCATCACAGTATAAATATAGATATACTATATTCCTATGACAAAAGGGATGACATACAATTTTACTGTGGATTGGCTGAAGAGAACATGGAAAACACTCAGCCGGAGTGGGCTTGGGGGAATGTTAACTCTTCCTTCTGAAAATTCTTGGGAGAAGGTTGGCAGTGGGAGTTTCTTGGGAGAGAGAGCCTGATGGAGACGTGAGAAAGCCCCGCCGAAAAGACATCAACTGGGGATTAGTCGTAGACACGTTACTCTGAAACAAGTGGAAGAGTAATAAAAGGAGCCACGAGGTAATAAGAGCGTGGAAGGAAAATCTTTCCCTCCTGAATGTCTTAAGGGAAATACCTATTGTGTTCCTGAAGCCACCAGAAGCAGGGCCGTTCTCAGTGGACTGGGGAGAACAACCTATCCCCAAAACTGAGCTGCAAGATTGAATGGTTCCTTTAAGGGGGAGAGCCTTTGATACAGTAGAAGAAGACCCATACCTATGATGGCAGAGAGTAAAGGGTGGGTAGGGAGAGATTTGGAAGGGAAAGAAATAGAGCGACTGGCTATTTGTTGTCATGAAGTTGTAAGATGACTTTGACGAGATGTAGAGAGGATGTCAGGAATGCAGAGGCTGGCCTGGGGAGTAAGTAGTGGGTACAGAGCTCTCCTTGACAATGAGCATGAGTTGGTACCCAAATGCCCCATTTAGGAGCTGCTAGACCAGACATTTGCAAGCATCTCAGAGTAACTGGAAGAACATGTTTATTGGTGAGTTGGCTTTTTGGAGCTACTAGGATGCATGCAAAATGGTAGAGTAGGCATCTTATTTTTGGTGCCACCCCATCTTAATGTCTGCAGCTTTTGCTGACTTCCCGATGCTGCACTGATGTCACCTTCAAGCATTCAGTATCCTCATGCCACCTTTTGGTGCTGGAAGACTCTCACTGGGGTACCACCACCCAGGTCTATTGGACTAAAAGATTGATTTCTTCTTGAAATTTATTCTCAGCTAGTTATTGGAAATATTCTAATCATATAATTAAGCATCTTCTCAGTCAGTGGTGATAAGCTTAAACATTTCTTTCCTGCCTTTGGAAAGATGGTGGAATAACCAAATTGGAGATGTGGACATTGACATAGTCAGTGGAGGATACTTTATTCTGGCCCCTTTGAAGAACATGTAGACACGGTGATACCAAATATAAGTGAAGAAAAATACCCTCAATGAAGCAAAGTTTGGAATTTTAATTTACTCTTTTCCCCAATTGATAGATTTCTTCTGCTGAGTTGGTCATTTATTTTGTTTTCATGTGATCATATATAGAGAGTCTAAACTAGAGACTAAACACATATATGGATTTTTTTTTTGCCAAAATAGGTTAGAAGTAAGTTATAGTTCATGTTGTCAAAGCTCCAAATGAAAAGATAAAGCTCAGCCTGATTCATTAGTGGTGGCAGAACATTCTGATCACCACAGAAGGAGGACTGCTGGGTCCTGAAATGTTTGGGAATCGCCATTGTTCCTGATTCCATTTCCTGTAATAATCCCCTTGAGCAACGGGTACTAGGTCATCATGAAATAAAAATAAGATGACTGTTACCCACAGATGTAAACTAAACAGCAATGACCAGATCATCAAAGAAGGCACTCAGAAGTTTCAAGTAGTCAGGAGTCAAAGCTTAACTTAAAAAGCCTAAAGACGATTCCATCATTTGATCACCTGGTACCAGTCACATTAGTCTTTCAATCAGAAATGCAGTTAATTAAGTGTCCTTCTGGTCTACCTGGTAAAAATGAACCCACGTACAGAATTGTCTACAAATTAGCACTAGCAGTAAGTCAGGACTAATTTATGAAGATATTCCAAAAAAAAAAAATGTCCTTAGTTCTTAGTCTGACCATAGTCTGACCACCTGCCTAGGTGTCATTTTTCTGTCCACCTCTTGTACCTTTCTTCTTCAGCTCTCTTGAACCATCAGCCAAGCACATGCTTCCTACCTTTGCATCCCTGGGCCCTTCATTCCTGTGTGTGATGCTTCTTTCTTCCCCAGCCTGCCTTCATGTTGGTCTTGGCTACTCGAAGCTCAGTTCAAGTAGCACCTTTTCCCAGAGACATTCCCTTTAAAGAGGAGTTAGGTTTTCTCCTGAACTTTGTCACTTTCCTTAGAGTTTGTAATCTTTTTTTTTTTTTAAATCTCCGATATAACTCCTTTTATATTTATAACCTGATTATAATCATTGAGTTTATTTTTCTTCCTCACTAGACTGAGAACCACTTGAAGTCGAGGTCTGTCTTTTGTTCATTTCTGTGTCTTTAGCACTTAGTGTAGTGTCTTGCGTATATGTAGGTTCAATAAGGTGTATGAAAAGTATACGTATTTAAAATTTCACATTGTTGAAGTCTTTGTTCAGATGTTGGCTCCTTCATGAAGCCCGCTTTGGTTCCTTCAGTGAAAGCAAACTCTCCCTCAATATATTTCTGGTAGCCTTTTCTGTACATTTTTATAAGTTACCCTATCCCAGCAAGTATTATACACATTTAGGTTTACACCTTATCTCCTCTAGCAGATTGGCAAGTCTTGAAAGGTAAAGTCCAGGTTAAATTCATTTTTATTAAACATTTTGTTCCCTATAATGGTTACTGTATTATCTTGTGCATAGTCAATATAAATACTGGGTTGAGTGTACTTGGTGTTCCAAATACTTTTGCTGAAGTGGCACATTTAAGTAAAAGCACATTGTCAAAAATCACCAACAAACTAAAAAGTTGGAAGCGTTAAGTCAAAAGTAAAAAGGCTATATAAGCAGTTGAGTGAAAACTTTCTCGGATAAAATTCAGAAAAAAATCAGTACTATTTTTGAATGTCAGTGTCTTGAATGTTGGTGTCAAGGTCTAAGAATTGTCTTGCCTACGGATACTATTAGACTTAAGAGAGAGATGGCTTAGCTATGGTGAAGCCTGGAGCTGAGGCAATGGCACTGGGAATAAAAAAGAAGGACTTTTTAGAGGGGAGGATATAGTTCAAGCGGTAGAGCCCATGCTTAGCATGCACGAGGTCCTGGGTTCAATCCCCAGTGCCTCCTCTAAAAAGAAATAAACCTAATTACCCTCCTCCCCACCAAAATACAATAATTAAATAATACAATAATAAATAAATTGGAATTTAAAAAAAGAAGGACTTTTTCAGGTAGAATTAACTGGAGTTGTTCATTGACAGTATACAGAAAAAAATCAAGGGTGAATGAAATTTATAAGCCAGGAAACTGAGTGAATGTTGGCATTAATTGAGGAAAGAATTACAGGCTTTGGGAAGGGATAGGAAGAGATGAAACGTCTGATGTTGAACTTGAGATGCCCGGAGGTGCAGCACGATGCTCTCAGGAAGGAAGCTGGAAGTATGAATCTGGACACAGGAGTGAGATGGGAGACTGGAGGTGTTTGCTACACACACCGAAGCTGTGAGGGTGGAGCTGTTTATTCATGGAAAGAATGCAGAACAGGAAGGCACCACACACAAGCCGGGAAACAGCAGAGTGTAGAGAGGTACCTAAGAAGGAGATGGAGTGGGGGCCAAAGATGGAGAGAGGGACTTCATGCAGTGAAAACTAAAAGGCTGTTCAACCAGAAGAGTAGTTTATAAACAAGATCAGATAAATAAACTCTATAAAATGAATTAATCAATAATTTTAAGGGTAGCTCAGGAATGTTTTCTTTATGAGACTCAGATGAATCCAGTATCAATCCTATCCATTTGGGAATACAAAATAATCACCTATGAAAGAACATTCTGGCAGCATGGCATGACATGGAGTCATCACGTGTGATTTCCCACTTCTTTGCGGGGAGACCTCCCCCCCCCTGCAGAGAACGCGGCTTTCCTCGACAACACTGTACTTTTCATATTTTCTAGCTGCCTTACTGGGTTCTCTTTCTGTGCACCAGCCAGTCATTCTGCCAAGTGGGACAGCCAGGTTAACACATGCTGCTGCTCGATTTAGGAATGATTAGAAGCTCAGCGATCAAGAGGCCAAGATCAAAGCTGAGGGGAGGGTCAAGAGGCCTTTTGCTGATAGAGCTGGAGGTGAAGCAGAGGGGCCCCTGCAGGGAAGGGAGGGGACCCTCTCTCCTCTGGGAGTATTACTAGAACCAGAAGATGTGTAGGGGCGGGGCCAGGCGTGTGGGGTCCGACCTGGCCACCATCCCAGTGTGGGAAATGGAAGCCCTTCCACTGCCCAGGTCAGCCCTCAGCCCGGCCCCTGTTCCCTGCTTGGAGACACGCCCCCTCTGAGCTCCTCCTCCTCAGCGGGAGGGATTGGGCTTGTCTGGTGTCTGACCAGCTCTGCACCGCAAGAACTGCCTGGTGCCTTTTTGTTAAAATAGCATTATAATATATTATTTATGAAGATAATGTAATGTATAACACAATATAAAATCTTGTAAATATGGAAACAAGTAAAAATAAAATACAAAACACAGTCAAATGAAGCAGGGCCCTCAAAGTCCATGAAATAGAGAAATAAGGAGGTCATTTGATGCCCTGAATGGGGCCAGTGTGAGAGGGCTGATGGGGCAGAAATCAAGTGGAGAAGTGATGAGGGAAGAGAGGTCATACATTGGGTGGATGGTATGAAAAATAAACAAAAAATGAGACCAGCAACTGACGGCCATGCTCCTCTGTGTAGTTACTTGAAATCATAAACCTCAGGGTCCTCACTGGTAGAATGGGGTGAAGATTAAATGCGATGGTATATATGGCCTAGAATGGTTCCTGGCCCATGGTAGAGTCTGAGGAATCATCTACTCTATTTAAAAAGTTGGAGGTGGTCGCATGTTTGAGGGCACAGGGTCAGAAACATGTGAAAAGGGAGAGGCTTTTGTATTGGTGTAAACAAAATTTGGAGGTAAGAACTGGAGAAAGGACACACACACAAAAAGATCAGAAGAACTAGCTGTGGTCAAATCAAGGAGGGTCTTAACAAAAAATTCTGGGAGGGGAGGGTGTAGCTCAGTGCTAGAGTGTGTGCTTAGCATGCATGAAGTCCTGGGTTCAACCCACAGTACCTCATAAATAAATAAAAACCTAATTACCCCCTCCAAAAAAACCCAAATGAAAAAAAGTTAAAAAAAAAATTCTGAAAAGTGTAGGCATTGGCACATATTTTTATTAAGAACCTACATTTTATGGGTCCATGGAAAAGAGATTGTAAAATATTATTTGGACAGGGCATTAGACATAGAAACCTTTCTGATTGTCCCGGGTCTTCATTTATAATGAAATATTCTATTCATACAGCACATTGTATCAGAATGGACTTTCTAGGTCTCTCTTACCCCAGTAGATCTGGGAGTCCTGTGATGACAAAGTCTCACCTTCTGTCCATATCACGTAACTCAATGCCTGGAACACTAGGTGCTTAGAAAGGGTCTGATGAATGAATGATCATTCCTTCCCCATGACCCTGTGATATAAATAGGAAATAGACATTGTTACATGAACTTTCTTAATGAACATTCACAGTGGAGAAAAAATTATACTAGCGTATGGGAGACAGTCTTGGACTCCTGCCCCCTAGCTTGGCGGTTGTTTTGTATTTTGCTTTTTAAAACAAATCATCCATAGCTTTTGGTTTAAGGATGTAGAGATTGAAGATTTTGAAAAACGCTGGGAGATTAAACTTCCGTGTTGGTTCTGCTCACTGCTGAGAGGAGTGGCTTGCTGTGTCACAAGTCCTTGAAAAATGGCGTGTTTCTATGAAGATGTCAGGAAGTCATCAGCTGGATGACTTTTGCTTACCCTTTTATGGTATTAACAACTCTTCATGTACTGACATGAAGGGAAATGGGGGGATCTTCCCACTCCATCCTGATCCATCCTCTTAACCTCCTTTGTCACCATCCACGGTGAGTGAGGCTGGACACCACAGGGAGAATTCCTCTGACTCAGTGAGAAGATCTGTCTCTGCTCTGATGCCGGCAGAATCCCTGTGATCCCTCACCGGGTGGCTGGTTGCTTCCCCTGGGTGAGATCAAATGTACCATTAGCCCAAAGGGCAGAGGAAGTACATTTATGGAAAATCAGTTGCCCTGACAATTTCAGCAGAAAGGAGAGGAAGCCTTTTAAAAGGAGAGTCTCCTGACGTGGTGTCAGAACTCAAATGTTTGTCCCACTGGTGAGGTCAAGACTGACCCGGATTTGAGAGCCATTGTTCATTCCACCCCCAGCCCGCCTTCCTTGCCCAGAATCTGGAGCAGAATAAGAGGGTGCAACTGCGGAGGGAGGTGGTGAGACCTCCTTTGAGCAGACAGCACATTTCTGCTCTCTGTCCTATTCCTACACCCACTGGACACTTTATTTCCTCATTCCTGCATGAAGGTAACATACCAGGCAGTAGACACTGGGGAAACAAACTTTAAAAATTATAGTACCTGCCTTCAAGGAACTTGGGAAGCAGATGCACATGAAAATAATGACAGTGAAAGGTGATGTGTTCAAGCAAGAGTGGGATGTCTAGGAGGAGGACACCTACATCAGCCTGGACCACCAGACCAGGAAGGGGTCACCTTGTCTGAGTGGAAACATGAAGGATGAGTAAAGGTTTTCTCAGTTGACAACCACGGCTTGGGCATTTCAAGTCAGATGGCCAGGAAAGAGGGCTCACTGAATGACAGGAAATACTCTGGGAGGGAGGGATGAACTAGAGGCCGCAGACACAACAGTTTTGAAAAGGAGGGAGAGACTGGAAATCAGTCTATAGAGAAACCAGAAAAGACCAGGAATTCAAGTGCCCATTGGGCTTAGGAATAAATCATTGTAGACGTTGGTGATAACAGTGTCTGTGGAAGAATAGGGAGTAAAAGCCGTTAAAAGTCAGGGGAAGTGTGTCACTATTCTATTGCTGCATAACAGGTGACCACAGATCAGTGGCTTTAAAAAAAAAAAAACACCTATTTACTTTCCCCAGGGTTTCTGTAGCTCAGAGGTTTGGGCATGGCTGATCTGGGTCTCCTAAGTTGGAAACCAAGGTGTCAGGTTCCTCTCCTCTGGGGTTCTACTAGGCAACGGTCTTGCCTCTGAGCTCTCTTGTGTTATTGGCAGAAGCTCATTTCCTCAAGGCTGTAGAGTGAGTTCATAGCAGCTTGCTTCTTAAGGCTGGCCTTGGAGAGGGTCGCTGCTACTTGGATCTCTAGCCTTTTGGTCCCCTTTAAAAGAGGGCTCATTTGATGTGGTCATGCCTACCCAGCACAGTCTCCTGTTTGATTAAGTTAAAGTCATCTGATTAGGAATGGTAAATACATCTGCAAAAGTCCTTCACCTTTGCCAGGTTCTGTTAGTTAGAAGCAAGTCACAGTTTCCATCTACTTAAAAGGAGGGGACTGTGAAGGTGGGGGTGTGCTTTGGGGAGTCACTTTAGGGTGTGTTGGCCATAAGAAGTAAGGAAATCTACACAGTGACGGCGTGGCACAGGCGAGCCTGAAAAAACAGCTACGTGGACTCGTACTAGGGCACGGACGGGCTCCACAGATCTTGGTGCACACGTGTGCACTCGTTTATTTTACCAGTTAGCTTTTGCTGCTTAAGACACCGTGCCGACATTTGCTGTTTTCAAACACCACCGTTTATTTAGCTCAAAAATCTGCAGGTTGACAGTGTGGCCGTATTTAGCTGGGTGGTTCTGTAGATCTGGAGTCAGACTCAGCTGTCTTTGCTGTGGTTCACTTAAGTGTCTGCAATTGGCTGCTGGGTCAGATGGTGGCTGGTTAGCCGGGATGCGGTCCTCCAGCAGACTAACCTGGGCTCATTCACATCGTGGCAGCGTTCTGCACTTGGTAAGCTCCAACGCACAGGTGCCACTCAAGCCACTGCTTCTTGGATCACATTTGCTAACGTCCCACTGGTCCAAACAAGTTATGGGACCAGTTGAGGTTAAAGGGTGAGGAAAAGAACTTTGCCTGTCTTATGAAAAGGGTAGAAAAACGTGCGCATTTTTAGAATCTACTACATGATATTATTGTCCTTTTAAAGATTGGAAGTATTATGCTTTATATTTATGTTAGGATGAGAGAACTAGTAAAAAAGATAAAGGATGGGAGAAAACTATGAGAGGGGATCCCTGAGAAGGCATGGGCTGCTGTGATTCAGAGCACAGAGGGAAACGTACATTTAAAAAGGGAAAATTCTTCATTTTTCTTTGGAACAAAGGAAAAGAAAGAGGATAGATCTAGAAAATTTTAATTTTCCTAGTACTACTCTCAATTTTTCCCTGGAGAAAGGGAATGTGGAGTTTCTGTTGACTACAATGAGGGAGGTGCCGGGAAAAGAGTTTGTGGAGAGTGTTAACTTTGGGGAAGAACTGTTGTTCAGAACAGGAGAGGAAGCTGAGGTCAAGACATAGGAAAAGAAAAAGAAAAACCCCAAACAACCCACCAAAAAGTCTGAGTGGTACAGGGCCCAGATGAGACTACAGGTCTTAAATTTATGATGATACCATGTACGGTGCCTGACCCAGGCCACATGTGAATTCGAGAAAGGTAGCCCCTCTCCCCAGTGCAGAAAGTTCAGCGCCACTCAGCTGGTGGCCTTGGGCAGCACAGGGAACTAAATTCAGTACCTTGTAATAGCCTGTAATGAAAAAGAATATGAAAAGGAATATATATACATGTAGAACTGAATCACTGTGCTGTACACCTGAAATTAGCACAACATTGTAAACAGATTATCCTTCAATTAAAAAAAAATAGAAAGAAATGGTGGAGAAGAAAAGAGAACAGGCTTGAGAGAGAAGAAATTAGAGCATCAATAACAAACATAGAGACCAGAACAGGGGTGATTAGGAGGAGAGGATGGAGGGACTGAAAGAATTTGTAGATGTCATTAGAGAAGTTTATTATCACTAGTAAGGGATTTACAGGAAAGAGAGAAAAAGAAGGGCCTATTTTGAGCTACTTGACTGAGCATTTAACAGGTACCCATTCTTTCTTTCTGCATAAAATTATTCCTGTCTTTATCTCCTCTTTCAAAATAAAAGCTTATTAATGAGAGGAAATCAGAAAAATAAATCTTTTTCATTAAAAAACGCATTTCTCTCTCCTGGGAATTTTATTAAAATACAGTGCCTCATTTTTCTATTAGTATAAATTAAGATAATGTCAGGATGTATTTGCAAATTGGAAACAAATATATTGCAAAGGCGTATGAATACATTGAATAGGAAAATATAGTACAAAACCATTCTTAGATTTTTCAGAATCTTTCTCTTTGAATTTTCTTAGAAATTCTTCAATAATCAACTGTAAAAAATACAATAAAATTCAGAGGTACTTGCATTAGGCAATATATGACTTCCTGTAATAGAACGTTTGGTGATTAGAAGCCATGGTCTTGAGGAAGTTGGAGACAACAGTCTTTTCCTCTGAATGAGACCCTCACAATTACAGTCCTGTAACTTTCACATGCTACTTTGGTGGATAATCAGAATGAATTAATGAGTTTATTATATAAATTGAAGTTATTTGGAAACATGACTGAAAAGATAATGAAATTTTTGTGGCTGTTACTAATTTACATTTTTGTTTTTAAAACCAAAAGCTATGGCATAACATGCAAAGAGATGCTACACAGTCTTGAAATTTATTCATTCTTTCTGTGAGGAGAGACCAATCTTTGGAAACAATAGAGAAGACCTTTCATTTATGGCTTAATCATGAGTCAGTTTTATAAACACTGAATAAGCAGAACTGTTTCCAAGTAAAACTTAGGTGAGGCAATTGTTTTCTTTCTCAATTTGATTGAATTCTGCTTGATTTTCAATTATCTCTGATTTTCAGATATTCTAGTCACATGCCAAAATTATTCAAAAATTATTTATGTGGCAAGAATTCTGTGTTGCAAACACACAAATGAATTTACATATAAAAAGAAAGAAATATTTTTGGGTACATTTGCTCAGAAACAGAGTTTGGGGTGAGTTGTTTGAGTTGGTCAAGTTTTAAACATTTTTAGAACTCAAAACTGTATGTATGATATTAAAATCTTTGCATTAGGTCTGATGGACACTTCCTTAACGTGTTACAGAGCAAAATCAAGAAATATCTTTTACTGAGTTTGTAAACCAAGCTTTTGCTAAGTTTAATCGTTATGGTCATACATTTCTGCTATGTAATGCAATATATGTATAATATTACTATATATTATATATACATATATAGATATTCATTAATATTTTGAATAACTGGTATTCCTTGAATTCTTTATTAGATACAAGTATTTTCCTTTCTTTTATGGATTGATATAATCAAATCAATACTTTAAGGGAAACCTCTGTTTTAAAGGTTTGGCTTTAGAATCATTTATAATTTCAGTACTTGTCTTAAAATACTGGATGATGTAGAAAATAACACAAGAATAAAGATACCCAGTCATTTTGCAGGCTCTCCCTCGTCTCTCGTGAAAGTGATACATTATTTCTTTATTTTCTTTTTATTTGATGTGGGATTTGTGGATTGCATTGTTTCAGGCAGATTACAGGGTACTCTAAGCTTCTTTTGCTGTTCCTCCTGGCATAACCCACCTCATTTGTTAACTGTTCATTCCAGCAAGTCATTAGGGAAAATATTTTTCATAAGCTAAAACTCCCTCTCTATTTCGACCGTGGCTTTTACTCTCTTAATTTATCACTGCATGTTGGTGTTGGGTGCTGCATCTTTGAATCCTGGGCATTATTTTCAGGCTTACAATATGTAAGAGTGGTCCAAGTTTTTTTTTGAATTTTAAACACTTGAAATGTTAAATTTTTAAGGATTGTAGTCATGACTGTCATGTTATGGCTTAGATTCCCTACAACGGAAGAAAACCCACTTCATTTTCCGAAGTGAATTTTGAAATGTATATCGATGGTGATTTAAACCTTTTCAAATCGCTCAGTCCCCAGTTAAGGGAACTATTTTAGCTTTTATCAGTGAGTTATTTGCCAAATGGAGACACGCAAATACAATTTCATACTGATGTTCATTCTGGAGGATACATGAGCTATAATATCTAATAATTCAGTTTATTTATAT
This sequence comes from Camelus ferus, assembly GCF_009834535.1. Classification (NCBI taxonomy): domain Eukaryota; kingdom Metazoa; phylum Chordata; class Mammalia; order Artiodactyla; family Camelidae; genus Camelus; species Camelus ferus. The sequence continues at coordinate 36,267,546 of NC_045715.1, forward strand.
TTCATTTCAAATTCAAAGCAATGCCTCATCAGCAAAGCAGCATTGCTTCCATTTTCTTGGAGGTTTAAGCGCCTCCTTTTGTGTAAACTCACAGAACGACTCTGCTAAACACTCATGTGACACGTGACAAGAATGTTTTGACAGTTTCACAGACCACGTCCTATTACAATGTCTATTTCTCTTTCCTCTAGTTAACTTCTCCTCCCATTGCCTCTGAGCAGCTTGCCTGTAAACCACCTGCTTTCTCCTTTGTTTCTCCAACTAATCAGAAACCGCCACCTGACCCAGTCGACCTCGCCGGAGCCTCTGTCCTGGAGGAGTTCCACACGAGGAGGCTGGATGTCGGTGGGGCCCTGGTGGAGGAAACGGCTACGTACTTCCAAACTTCCGCTCACTCTGCACCCTTTTTTGCATCGGAGGGCACGTCCTCGACGCCACAGTTTCCCCATCCCGCTCAGTTACCAGGTTCTCATTTATCCAGTGCAAGGGCAGCCCATCCGAAACCTGGACTGACATCCGAAGGTCTCGAGAAGACGACGACGACGGTCACCTCGCACGTCCTTAGTCCCAGAGGGAGTCCGAGAACCTCCTCTCCTCCGCCGCCCTCGGGTGCTTCTCCGAAGCCGAATTCAGCCTCGTACATCCCCGTGCGCATTGTCACGCGTTCACTCTGTCCGAGCCCCAGACCCTTCCCCCTCCCTTTCCACGGCTCTTCATCCACCGTCTGCAGCCGCGTGTCATCGAGCGGGAGCCTCTCCAAGTCAGGGGTGAAGTCCCCGCTGCCCTCCCGGCTTTCCCTCCTCACCGCCATCCTCAAGTCCAACCCTTCTCACCAGAGACCCCTCTCCCCGGCCTCCTGTCCCACTTTCTCTCTCAACTCCTTGGCTTCTTCCACACTCACACTCGATCAAAAAGTAAAACAGACTCCATCCACGCCGAAAAAATCTCTCTCGAGTTGCTCCCTAAGAGCCGGGTCTCCAGAGCAACGGGAGAACCAGGTTCCTGAACTCGGCCAACACTTAGCCTTTTCCACCAAAGCAGCTCGCCTCCCACGGGCGCCCTCCCTCTCCCCCCCAAGGCACGGCAGTGGCAACCTTGTTTCTCTGAATGTTGAGAAAGCGCCGTCGCCCACTTCTTTGAAGGGCGGTCCGATGTGTTCCCCGCTGCACACCGGCCCCTCCAGTCCTGCAGGTCTGCCTCCCGTTCCACCCAGCTTCCCTCCTCTGTCTTCCAAGGGCAGACAGGATGCTGACCTCAGGGGCCCAGGAAAGCCCAGGAATATCTGTCCACATCCTTCTCCGTCACCCTCCTCTGCATCGTCTTCTGTATCCCCTCCCACTAACCAGAGAGCCAGGCTCTCCTCTCCAGAGAAATGCTACCATCCTTCCCCAGCTCTTTCAGACCTGATAAACAGATCCCAGAGGCCCTCAGCACAGCCGTCTGGCCAGGGGCACACTCCTCCAGCCCCTTCTCCAGCCCCTGTGTCCAGCGCTGGCACGGCTGCGTCTCTTCCCCGCCTGGGGTCCTCTGCGCTCCCCAGTGCTAGTCAGCCCACGCAGGCGCGCCGGCTCAGCCCCTCAGCGCAGCACGCAGCTCTTACCTTGCCTTCAAGACTTGGGAAATCTGAAAGCTCAATCTCTGACCACAGGTCATCTGTTTCAACCCCATCACCTCCCATCTCTCTAACAAGAACCAAGGAGCTGATTTCACCTTGTGCAATGTCCATGTCGACAGGCCCTGAAAATAAGAAACCCAAGGTATCTTTTTTTTTTTTTTTTTTTTTTTTTTTTTTTTGCACGCTGCATGGTGCATGCTTAATTTGAAATACAGAAAAATCTTTTTTTCAGGGGAAAAATCAATAATTATGATACTCATTCTGCTCCTACAAGGAGATAGGCAAAGGGCAAGTGGGTCTAGGATTTGGCATATTTGAATGTGCGGATGAACTATAATCTGTCTAAAACTCTGCATTTTTGCATAAAACTTTGATTTTACAAATCCTCTTATGGTAACGTCTGTATCTTTGGGTCCAAGGGCATTTTTCCCCAGGTGTAATATAAATTACATTATGGATCCCAAAGATGGAATTTAGAGCAGTTAGGTGAGATTTGGGAATATGATGCATTTCTGATTATTTAATAATATGGACTTTATTATCCAACAAAATACCCTATACCGAGAGAATGGTAGACAGAATTAGTGTAAAAATGGAATACTAGCATATAGGCATATTATTGCCAAGTCAATTTGAAAACTTTCTAGCTCCTTTGCTGGCATTTATTTATTATTATTAATTTTCTTCCCCTTCTAGCAGGCTGATTTCTTTATTGCTGTCTGTATACTTTAAGCTAATTCAATATGGATTTAGCGATATACATGTAGAGCAAAAGGGAATAGAAATTTCCTTTATATGTGAAAATGATTTGATTTATTATGAGCACTAAATACGTAGTGATTATGGAATACAGAAAGGGTGGGCAGGCTGGGTATAAGGAAATAGAATTAAGAGAGGAGAAATACTGACTTTTAAATGGTCTGAAGCAACTCGCTGAGCGAGGATGTGAACTAAAGCATCTGTTTTAATGTGAGAAGGGGAACATTTGAAGGAGTGACCCACAGCGTTCATTTCTCCGGGTGGAAGGCACCGCTTTTCTGGAACATGCTGGCTTTCCAAATGTTCTCAAATAATTTAGAATGTGGAGCTTATATGCCCAGAATTCAGTCATTGGTATACAAATAAAATATAAAATAAAGTAATGAAAGCGCCTGTATTAGGAAGGAACTGGGATTTTCAGTTCAGTGCATTGAAATAACACAGTTTTAGAGTTTCCAAGTTCCATGGGGATTGTGTTCAGCTCTGTCACTCTTTGGGTGATGAACTGATGATGGGAAAGATGAAACCAACCCTCATGATCTTGTTAATGCCTCATGATACAATTCAACGGAGAAAGCATGTATTAAGCACCTACTGTATTCCCACCACTATAGTGGCTTTTGGGGGATGTATATTTTATTTCTAAGGAAAATAAGAGATAGTCCTTTGTCTTAAAAAATAAATTTTATTCAGCAGGAAAACATATACATAATGTGGAGGAGTGACAGAGCTATTAAATCTGCAGTAAATCTAGAAAACAAGTATCAGGCCATATGATTAATATAGTGTAATACAGATCATATGTAACAGTTCACTGAATTCAGTATAACAGAAATATTATTATGGGATCTGGTTAGTGAGAGAAATTACCAAAAATGTCAGGCCTGTCGGAAATGTTTAGGGTTTAGCTTAATGAAGAGGAAAGCAATTGGCATTTCAGAAATGGTAAACAACGTGACCAGATATACAGAAGATGACCCCAGTGGAGTATATGTGGAGATGCAAGAAGACTGGCTTTATCATTGAACAGTGACACCAGGAATGACAATTATAGGAACAGATATATAAATAGTAATGATAATTATAGTAATAGACGTCAGCTACTTTCTGGGAGTCGAGGACTGTCTTAGCAATTACACAAACTAGTTAAAGTTTAATTAAAAGGGACCATGCCAGTTAATTTTTTTACGACCATATGAGATTTGGTAATATTATTTCCTCCTTTTCAGACACCAAGAAGCTGTAGTTCTGTGACTAACTTGCCTGGGTCACATTTTTTGATACTGGCAGAGCTGACGTTTATTTTGATTTAAGTTTCTGCTGATTCTTGAAGCCATGTTCTTTATTACTGAGATTTATTACTACAAAGCAATAACTCATATTAATGATCTTTTTTAGCCTGATTTATTAATTCTCCTGAAGGAAATCATCATTGTGGAAAAATGATTAGAATGATCAGTTTATATAATATTGGGGTCATTTTAAAATGTATTTTTAGAGATTATTAAGTCCCTGTATTTTCAGCTTCGAAGCAAATGGGTTGGAGGAAATCTAACTTTTCCCTTAATTCTAAATTTGGAAATTGTATTTATTTGAGGTAAAATGAGTTGGTGGTTGTCTTTTTCAGTACATACGTGTGATTATGGAATTCATTTGTGGCGTATTGAAAAAAACCTGGTGATCTAAAACATCAGTGTTCCCTGAATTTACTGACAGGCATCTCTTAAACCACGCTGCTTACACTGCGATTATTGTTTACCTTTCTGAGAAGTGGCTTCACTCCACGGGCTTCGTCAGGTCATTTCTGTTTGTAGTTCACTCTGCTATTTCATGGTTTCTCCTGTTTTTGGAAAATTGGAAGAGGGTGAGCCCCGAGGAGCCTCTGTTAAAGTCAGGACCTTTTTATCCTAAAATCAAGTCTATTGAAGATCTGTTCCTCCCCAGCTCACTTCCCCCAATATTGAAGAGTGTTTAGTGTTTGCTTTATTTTTTCAGTTTATCTTCTTTATTTCCAAGCTCATAAAATGCAAGCTTTCTGAAATGCATGATAAATATGATGAACATGTATGAAAAAATGAAGAATGATGATGACTTTTTCCATTTTTATCGGTTCCTTCGAACAGAAGAAAAAAGGTTTCTTATTATGGCTAAAATTTTTGATAGCTTCTGCAAGATTAGTTTCTTTTGCGACACGCTGTTCTTTGCCACAGTTTCTTCCTCTTCCTCCTTGCTTCCTGCTGTGATCGCTCTAGGAGAAAATCAGCCTCTAATTTTTTCAATTGCAAACTCTTATTGGCAGGAATTATAACTTGAGTATCAAGTTCATTAAAATGGACACTGACGGATGGAATGGATAAATCTTATCTCTGTTTCTTTTGACTGCTTTTGTTCAAATTGCTAAGATTATTTTATAGACAGATGGGAGGAGAGACACAAAGGCTTTGGGTTATCAAAGAATTTATGTGCTTTTATGGGCCGTTTCTCGTCGCATTCCTTCCACTGCGGTGCTCATCTGAGCACAGGGCTTTCTTTGAAGTGTGAAGGAGATTCAGAGTTAGATTAATTTCACTCAGTGCCAGATCCCGGAAGGAACGAGGTCCTAGAATACAGATGGCCGTCAAATTAAAGCACGGATGCTTGAAAGCTACAAGTTCAAAGTCTGGGCCCTACTGTCCTTCGATATTAAAATAAAATGGAACAACTAGATTATGCTGAGCTAAATTCAGGCATAAGGCATATTTGATGTTCCTTTTTCATAGAGAGAATCTTAAGGTTCTGTATCTGCTTATATTAGTATGATATAATGGCCTTATTTTAATTTCAGATATGGTTTAAGAATATTTCACATTATTAATCAAACACCCTAGATGGGTGTTTCCCTGAAGGTTGCTCCTGCGACTCTTTGATGAACGTGTATAGTGTCTGAGACATTTTTTCCCACTCAGGAAAGCCTGAATATCATGAAATTAATCCACAGAGTTGTGTTTGGGTTCCCAATATACTTTCCTTTATGAAATAGTTTAAATTTTTATAAATAGTTTAAATTTTCTCCTCGTGAGTTATTGTGGTATTCCACATGGAAATTTGGGATGGTCATCGCATCGGAACCTGACAGGTGTTGCCCTCACTGATGACAGTCTGAAGCTCTGTGAGGGCGCCAGCAGTGTGTCTGCCCTGGTCTGAAAGCTATCTGGACACATAGCTTGTTCAGAGAACCAGTTGGGAGCTTTTTGATATTTCATGAACTTTTAGAGCTGATGTTTTATTTATAAACTCTCATTTCTTTAAGGCATCAAAACATTTCCAAATATATCACACTGCAAGCTCAGTGGCAACCGTCTCTATGTAACATTCTCCGCCTCTGCTGGTCCTCTTGTGATCTGGGGAATGGCCACTGTGAAATATGCGTCCATGAGCTAAAATAGTTAATCTGAGTTCGAACAAATCACTCATTCATTCAGTAAATACGTAGTTGGGTGCTTATTATGTGCACTTTTCAAAGTTGTGAACATGTTGAAACAAATAACATTGCAAAAATGCCTGCTAAAAAGACGTTTATATTTTATGGTGAAAGAGAAACCATGGATGATTTCCCCCTATCCCCCCAGAAGTGAATTTGCTTGTATATTAGAAGGAACATGAGTGGCAGGGAGAAAAGTGTAGCAGGGTAAGAGGTGGCTGTCACAAATGTACACTGGATGGTGGAGACGGGGTTCTTTGAGAGCGTGACATCCAGTTTGGCGATGCGTCTTGAGAGAGTACAGTCAGGAACCATTCCGAAGGCCAGAGAGAGCTGAGCGGGTACAGAGGGCAGACGGGGGCGCGAGAGTGGCAATGCTGAGGTTGTCAGACGGAGATGCTGCTGGCAGCTGCATCCCGTGAGGTCTCGGAGGCCACATCTGAGTCTTCGCTTTTTAATTTGAGTAAGAAAGGGAACCGTTGGAGGGTTCTGAATGGCTAACGGCCACAATCTTACCTGTTCGGCTGCTGTGCTAAGAACAGACTCTTAAGAGGCTGCGAGGGAAAGTAAGGCGACCTTAGGAAGCTATTGAAACAACTAGACAAGTGACGATGGTGGCTCGGGTGGCAGTGAAGGGGAGGACGATATTTCCAATACAGGTAAATGAACGGACATCCAGCAATCATTAAAGCTGGCCGTATGTGGGATGCTGTTAAAACAGCTGAAACGAGACATACATATCTTCTTGTTTCCTTTATTTCTTTTTGTCCCACTGTCTTCGACCTCACCTCTTTTTTAAAATTTTTAATTTTTCCTGTTTTCTTTTCCGTAGAATTGTTACAATTTGACTGCATGTATACAACATATTGCATGTAAATATATATACACAATATACTGCACATTTAAAAAAATTACATATATGTACTGTTCACTGTTTCTAAGAATGTTTAGAGCATTAGCTTTTTCAACTTACATAGTTATCAAAGGAATAAAGCCAACCACAAAATAAGGATTAATTCAAAAAGATACATACACCCTGATATTCACAGCAACATTCTTTATAATTGCCAAGATATGGAAGCATTCTAAGTGCACATCAACAGATGAATGGGTGAAGAAGATGCAGCATGTATATATATATATAATGGAATACAACTCACCCATAAGAAAGAAGTTTTGACCCAAACTCTTCCACAAAGTTCTTGGCACCTTTCTGGGGCTTCAAGATTTTCCACGATTATCCCATCCTTGCTGTCTGTCACTTCCGTTTCTCTCCTAACCAGTTCTGTGCCCTGTTCCCTGGGCTTCTCCCCAGCTAGTCTTTCTGAACTGATCTCAGCAAATGGTTCACACTGCAGTGTCACTGATCGACAGAAGCTTCTTTTTCATGCCCTGGAGAGTATGTGCATTTTAGCCGAGGAGGGCTTAATGCAGTTGAACTCAAGGAAGAGACTTTTCAAAAGAAAAAGAAAGCAGTGCTTCAAGCTCATGAGTTCAAACCTTGGAAGTTTCCATCACTGAAGGAAGATGAGTTTAAGAACCTAGCATATTGGAAAAGTCTTCAGGGAATGCCTGGAAATGAGGAAGAGGGTCTCCAATCAGCCAGGTTCCTATAAGAGTTGAACAGCAGATGAGGGACCAAATTTTTTTTCATGTCCTCTGAATCTTTTTATGATTTTCAGTTAAGTACTTCAATTTGAGTCAACAAATGTTTGCTGAATATTTGTTCTTTGCCAGGTTGGTTTAAGGTGTTGGAAATAATATAAAATCTCTCCTCTAAAACACCTGTCAGGCTAATAGGGGTGGCAAAGTCTCGTAATACAAGGACATACATGCTATATGTTTAGAGTGCTGGAAACACAAAAAGATAAATGAGCCATGGACAGGGACCTGGGAAGAGTTGTTCAGGGAAGTTTTCTTCGGAGCTCTCACCCCCTCGGCCAGTTGGTTGCCCCCGGACCTGCACTGTTAATCAGGGTCATTCTAGAGGTTGTGCCCTGCCGGTCATCCAGGTGCAAGGCGGGTGGCTGGGCAACCTTCTGTGGATGGGATGAGGGCTTGACTTGAGCTTCCATCTCGGGGAGACTCTGACTCGGGCAGTCTAGACATGATCCCAGAGGAGCAGGAAGCATGCATTTGGAGGGATGCTTTGCTCCATGCCCGTGGATGCTTCTAGAAAGAGAAGCCGGGCAGGTGGTGGGACGCTCTTTCACCAGGGTCGCCTTGTTCGTTTAATCTCAGGTCCTGTCATTCACCTGTGCTGAAAGTATAGCCATGAATTCAAATTCCTGATGCTCAAGGCAAATAGTATCGTTTGTTCTGAGATCTCATAGGTCTTTATTTCTAGAGTCAGTGGTGGAATTTCAGGCATCAGCAGTGGGGGGCACAATAGCGGTGGGAAATATCTTCTGAAGAGGAAGGCTTTGCTCTTGTTATTCCTACACTCCCACCCAGGATTTACGTTGCAATATCTAGCATTGCCCATAAATAGAGTTGGCTCTCATCAACTTACGTGCAAAATGCCTTTTCCTTTTTTAAGCCTAAATTTTGCCCTGCACCTGTAAGAAGTGTTTATTGAATGATGACTGAAAGTATAGATTGCAAACTGGAGTGATGACAATAGTTCTCATTGATTTTTTTTTTTTTGCCAGATGCAGTCAGGCTGGTCATTTCTGTGATTAGCTGATGGTGATTCCAGCCTGTAATATTTCAGTCTGTTATTCAAGTTATAATTATCTTGACTACAGTTATTTGCAATTTTAAACCAAGGGTGGGAAACCAGTGAATTTGGTTTAATACAGGGAAGGCTGGAAATACTGAAGAAGAATATTGTTAAGATAACCCAGAGGAAATATACCAAACACAAAAAAATGTCTCTTATGGTAATAAGAATGATTTTCAGATTGGAAAGGAGAGGCCACATATGTCTGAGAGATGCATAAAGCCTAAGATAGATGAGGAACTAGAAAAGACATCGAGTTGCCCTAAATAAGTTTATATCCCCTACTCTAGATAAATTGTATCTCAAAAACTGGATGAAATTTCTAATTCTATTGCAAAACTCTTGTAAATGAAGGGAAATAAGAGATTTACCAGGAAAAAGAAGCAAACTGTGTGTTCCATTTTTCAAAAAAGGTAAATTCTGAAAATTACGTCCTATCTTCTTAGTTTGTGAATGTTTGTAAAAACAGTTATAACTGGAAGTCAGGCATTTTCTTCAAGCAGTAGACATTTATTGAAAGCATTTCAAGTTCTAGCTTTTGTGATGTCTTTCACAATATGAACAAGGAGAGATAGTCCAGGTGTAGTGATGTGTTTCTGTGAATTCACTTTGGATGCTTAATCCAAAGCATCGTTGAGATTGCTCTGTCTCATCACCCATTTCAATTTTCTGCATGTTATTTATCTCTCTATGATTTTTCTTTTTCTTTCTCATGTATTTGTTTGTTAATGGTTTGTCTCAGTTTATTAAGATGTAAACTCTAGAGAGTAAAGTTGTCTTGTTTACTGTGGAATCTCCAATACTCAGAGCAATGTGTGTTACAAAACAGACACTCTACAATATTTTTTTCCACATTTTTTTATTGAGTTATAGTCATCTTACAATGTTGTGTCAAATTCCAGTGTAGAGCACAATTTTTCAGTTATACATGAACATACATCTTTCATTGTCACATTTTTTTTCGCTCTGAGCTACCACAAGATCCTGTATATATTTCCCTGTGCTATACAGCATAATCTTCTTTATCTGTTCTACATTTTGAAATCGTAGTCTGTCCCTTCCCACCTCCCTCCCCCTTGGCAACCACAAGTTTGTATTCTATGTCTTAGTCTGTTTCTGTTTTGTATTTATGTTTTTTTTTTTTTTTTTTAAGATTCCACATATGAGCGATCTCATGTGGTATTTTTCTTTCTCTTTCTGGCTTACTTCACTTAGAATGACATTCTCCAGGAACATCCACGTTGCTGCAAATGGCGTTATGTTGTCAGTTTTTGTGGCTGAATAGTATTCCATTGTAGAAATATACCCCATCTCCTTTATCCAGTCATCTGTTGATGGAAATTTAGGACCTTTCCATGTCTTGGCTATTGTAAATAGTGTTGCTATGAACATTGGGGTGCAGGTGTCATCCTGAAGTAGGCTTCCTTCTGGATATATGCCCAGGAGTGGGATTCCTGGGTCATATGATAAGTCTGTTCCTAGTCTTTTGAGGAATCTCCATACTGTTTTCCATAGTGGCTGCACCAAACTGCATTCCCACCAGCAGTGTAGGAGGGTTCCCTTTTCTCCACGGCCTCTCCAGCGTTTGTCATTTGTGGACTTTTGAATGAGGGCCATTCTGACTGGTGTGAAGTGATACCTTGTTGTAGTTTTTGATTTGCATTTCTCTGATAATTAGTGATATAGAGCATTTTTTCATATGCCTATTGATCATTTGTATGTCTTCCTTAGAGAATTGCTTGTTTAGATCTTTTGCCCATTTTTGGATTGGGTTGTTTGTTTCTTTCTTGTTAAATTGTATGAGCTGCTTATATATTCTGGAGATCAAGCCTTTATCAGTTTCATTTACAAAAATTTTCTCCCATTCTGTAGGCTGTCGTTTTGTTTTACTTATGGTTTCCTTTGCTGTGCAGAAGCTTGTAAGTTTCATTAGGTCCCATTTGTTTATTCTTGCTTTTATTTCTATTGCTTGGGTAGACTGCCCTAGAAGAACATTTTTGAGATGTATGTCAGATAATGTTTTGCCTATATTTTCTTCTAGGAGGTTTATTGTATCTTGTCTTATGTTCAAGTCTTTGATCCATTTTCAGTTTATTTTTGGGTATGGTGTAAGGGGTGTTCTAGCTTCTTTGATTTCCATGCTGCTGTCCAGTTTTCCCGGCACCATTTGCTGAAGAGACTGTCTTTATTCCATTGTGTATTCTTGCCTCCTTTGTTGAAGATTAGTTGACCAAAACTTTGTGGGTTCATTTCTGGGCTCTCTATTCTGTTCCATTGGTACATATGTCTGTTTTTGTACCAACACCATGCTGTCTTGATGACTGTAGCTCTGTAGTATTGTCAGAAGTTTGGGAGAGTTATTCCTCCAGCCTCTTTCTTTTTCTTCAGTTATGCTTTGGCAATTCTAGGTCTTTTGTGGTTCCATATAAATTTTATTATGATTTGTTCTAGTTCTGTGAAATATGTCCTGGGTAATTTGATAGGGATTGCATTAAATTTGTAGATTGCCTTGGGCAGTGTGACCATTTTAACAATAACGATTCTTCCAATCCAGGAGCATGGGATATCTTTCCATTTTTTAAGTCTTCCTTAATTTCCTTAATGAGTGTTTTATAGTTTTCCATGTATAAGTCTTTCACCTCCTTGGTTGGATTTATTCCTAGGTATTTTATTACTTTGAGTGCTATTTTAAAGGGGATTGTTTCTTTACTTTCTTTTTCTGTTGATTCATCATTAGTGTAAAGAACTGCAGCTGATTTTTGAACGTTAATCTTGTAACCTGCTACCTTGCTGAATTCTTCAATTATTTCTAGTAGTTTTTGTGTGGACCTTTTAGGGTTTCCTATGTATAGTATCATGTCATCTGCATATAGTGACACTTTTACCTCTTCTTTTCCAATTTGGATCACTTTTATTTCTCTCTCTTGCCTGATTGCTGTGGCTAGGACTTTCAAGACTGTGTTGAATAGGAGTGGTGATAGTGGGAAGCCTTGTCTTGTCCCAGATTTTAGTGGGAAGCTTTTGACTTTTTCACCGTTGAGTGCTATGCTGGCTGTAGGTTTGTCAGATACAGCTTTTATTATGTTGAGATATGTTCCCTCTATACCCACTTCGGTGAGAGGTTTTATCATAAATGGGTGTTGAATTTTATCAAATGCTTTTTCTGCATCTATTGAGATGATCATGTGGTTTTGGTCCTTTCTTTTGTTGATGTGATGTATTACATTGATTGATTTGCATATGTTGAACCACCCTTGTGTCCCTGGGATGAACCCCACTTGGTCATGATGTATAATCTTTTTTATGTGCTGTTAGATTCTATTTGCTAATATTTTGGTGAGGATTTTTGCATCTATGTTTATCAGTGATATTGGTCTGTAATTCTCTTTTTTGGTGGTGTCTTTTCCTGGTTTTGGTATCAGGGTGATGGTGGCTTCATAGAATGAGTTTGGGAGTATTCCCTCCTTTTCAGTCTTCTGGAAGAGTTTGAGAAGGACTGGCATGAGTTCTTCTTTGTATGTGTGGGAGAATTCCCTGGTGAAGCCGTCCAGTCCTGGATGTTTATTTGTAGGGAGGTTTTTTTTAATTGCTAATTCGATTTCATTTCTAGTGATCGGTTTGTTCAAGTGGTCAATTTCTTCTTGATTCAGTCTTGATGGACTGTATGTTTCCAGAAACTTGTCCATCTCCTCTAGGTTATCCATTTTGGTTCCATATAGTTTTTCATAGTATTCTCATATGATATTTGTATTTCTATGTTATTTGTTGTAATTTCTCCATTTTCCTTTCTTATTTTGCTCACTTGTGCTCTCTCTTTTTTTTTCTTTGTGAGTTTGGTCAGAGGTTTGTTGATTTTATTTACTCTTTCAAAAACCAAGCTTTTGGTTTGATTGATTTTTTTCTATTTTTTTTTTAATTTCTATTTTATTTATTTCCTCCCTGATCTTTATTATTTCCTTCCTTCTGCTGACTTTTGGGGTTTTTGCTCTTCTTTTTCTAATCCTTTTAGCTGGTGGGTTAGATTGTTTATTTGAGATTGTTCTTTTTTGAGGAAGGCCTATATCGCTATAAACTTCCCTCTTAGCACTGCCTTTGCTATGCTTCATAAATTGTGTGTGGTTGTGTTTTCATTTTCATTTGTCTCAAGGTATTTTTTAATTTCAACTTTGATTTCCTCATTGACCCACTGGTTTTTTAATAGCATGTTGTTTAATCTCTATGCTTTCCTTTTTTTCTCCTTTGTCTCTCTGTAGTTGATTTCTAGTTTCATGGCACTGTGGTCAGTAAAGATGCTTGAGATAATTTCTATCTTCTTAAAATTGTTGAGGCTTCTTTTGTGCCCAAGTACATAATCAATCCTAGAAAATGTTCCATGTGCACTTGAAAAGAATGTATGTCCTATTTTGGGGGGGGTTAATGCTCTGAAAATATCCACCAAATCTAATTTTTTTATTGTATCATTTAATTTCTCTGTTGCCTTATTTATTTTCTGTTAATGTGGTGTTAAAATCTCCGACAATGATTGTATTCCCATCAATTTCCCCCTTTATCTCTGTTAGTAATTGTTTTATGTACTTAGGTGCTCTTATATTGGGTGCATATATATTAATGATTGTAGTATCCTCATCTTGTATTACTTCTTTAATCTTTATAAAATGTCCTTCTTTATCTCTCTTTATGGCCTTTGTTTTGAAGTCTATTTTGTCTGAAATCAGTACTGCTACACCTGCTTTTTTGGCTTTTCCATTTGCATGGAATATCCTTTTCCATCCTTTCACTCTCAATCTATATGTGTCCTTCTCCCTAAAGTGGGTCTCTTGTATGCAGCATACTGAAGGTTCTTGCTTTATTGTCAAGTCTGCCACTCTGTATCTTTTGATTGGAGCATTTAGTCCATTAACATTTACAGTAATTAATGATAAATGTGTGTTTATTGCCATTTTGAACTTATTTTTGCAGTTGATTTGGTATTTCTTCTTTGTTCTTTTCTTCTTCCTTTTGTGGTTTGGTAATTTTCCTTTGTATTATCTTGGATTTTGTTTAGTTTTTGTGACTCAATTGTAAGTTTTTGGCTTGTGGTTACCCTTTTTTGTAAGTCTGTTAACCCATTAGTATAACTGTTTGTATTAAACAGATATTAATATAATCTCAAATCCATCCTACTGAGAACAAAACATTTAAAAAAAAAACAAAACTCTACATTTTCTTGCATCCCTCTCCCACTTTTAATGATTTAGATGTCTTCTTTTACAATTCTGTGTTTATTCTATTTGTAACTCATGGTGGTTATCACCTTTCTAGTTATGAGTTTCTCATTTTTGTAGCATCCTGCTTCTTTTCTTTTTAGAGTAGACCTGTGAATATTTCTTTTAGCATGGGTTTAGTGTTGCTAAACTCTTAGTTTTTGCTTGTCTGTGAAATTCTTTATCTCTCATTTTATTTTAAAGGATGGCCTTGCCTGATAAGCTATTCTAGGCTGCATCTTTTTTTCATTCAGGACTTTGAACATATCTTGCCACTCCTTTCTGGCCTGTAGTGTTTGTGTAGAGAAATCAGCTGAGAGCCTTATGGAGGTTCCCTTGTAACTCACTCTTTGTTTTTCCCTTGCTGCCTTTAGGATCATTTCTTTATCCTTGACTCTGGCCATCTTGATTATGATGTGTCTTGGTGTGGGTCTGTTTGGGTTCTTCCTGTTTGGGATCCTCTGAGCTTCCTGTACTTGGATATCTGATTCCTTCTTTAGGTTTGGGAAGTTTTCAGTCATGATTTCTTCAAATACCTTTTCAATCCCCTTTGTTCTTTCTTCCCCTTCTGGAACCCCTATTATGCGTAGATTGGCAAGCTTTATATTATCCCATAGGTCCCTTATATTGTTTTCATTGTTTTTTATTTGTTTTTCTCTCAGCTTTTCTGATTGGGTGCTTTCTGCTGTCCTGTCTTCTAGGTCACTTATTCGTTCCTCTGCATTACCTAGTCTGCTTTGTACAGCCTTTAGGTCAGCTCTCATCTCAGCAAATGAGTACTAATTCTACTTGGCTCTCCTTTATAGCTTCAATTTCATTTTTGACATATTTTATATCTCTAAACACTATCTCTTTTAGTTCCTTCAGTACTTTGATTACTCCTTTTTTGAAATCTTGATCTAGTAGGCCATCAATGTCTATTTCCTTGATTGTGCTTTCAGGGGATTTCTCTTGATCTTTTAATTGGGAGTGGTTTCTCTGCTTCTTCATATTGCTCATATCTCTGGCACTGTGGCTTAAGGAGTATCAGTTATCTAGTTCTCCTGGAGACACTGTGCTCTTAATGATTTTATTGAGAGGTCTTTGTGTCTTCACCCTGTTTTGCGAGCTCAGCTTGCTGTTTCCAGAGGCCCTGTGTTGGCGCCCTCTTCTGTGCTGCTCCCAGTGGCTGTCGGCTATCAGATTGCGCCCCCTCCCAACACTAGGTCAGGTGCTGCTCTCCTTCGCGATGGGTGGGTGGGTCACTGCCCCTCCCGATTCCGCAGTCAGATGCTGCATTTGTGGGGGAGGTAGGTGGGCGGATTGCTCCGCGCCCCCTCGTAGCATCGCGGTCAGGTGCTGTGTTCCTGCCAGGAAGGCGGGTGGGCACCTGCCCTCCCCCAATGCTGGTCACTCTGCTGTTCTGTGCAGCTGCCTGCTCCACCTCAGGTGGGCGCTCCAAAGGTGGGTTTGGGGAAGACCACGGAACCGCCCCGCCATGGCTCCATTCCAAAACTCAGCTCCTTGTTTGTCTTGGTGGCACGAGTTCTCTGAGGTACCGGGGCAGAAAGATCCCATCTGCCTCAGGCTGTAAACAAGTTTCAGTCCTGCCTAGAGGGTTGCGGAGCCCCCGGGTGCGGATTTAGGTCTCGGCCCCACCCTCGCTGGGGTGCTGTGCACAGGAGGAGATGGTGGCTATGGCTGCGCCTCGCCTCTCTTCTCGCAAGAGGACTCCCCCTGCAGTCACCCAGGGCTGCCTCAGTGCAGCCGTCCCTGTCCTCTATCCGGCTCTGGCGGCCTGTCCCGGCCCCACCTGCTGGCTTGCATCTAGGGCTGGGTGTCGTGGGGACCCTTTGTGCCCATTTAACTTGGTTCTGTCAGTCAAGGGGTGCTTGGGGCAGATCCAAGACTCAGAGTCTTCGCCTCTGTCCCGCTGGCATCTCTGTTGGAGAGGGGGAGACCCAGCGAACGAGTGCCAGTCCTCCTTTGTCCCTCCCTCTCCGTCGGACTGGTCCCACACTGTTTTACTTTTTCTTCTTTCTTTTTTCCTTTTCTTCTGCCAGATTCGTGGCATCGTTGTCTTTTGAAGAGGGTGACGTTCTGTCGGAGTTCAGCAGGTGCTCTGGTTGGCTGGGTGGGTCCGTGGATGTGAGTTTTGGTGCATTTGTGGGAGAGGTGGGCTACGAGCCTCCTTCTTCTCTGCCATCTTGGCCCCTTCCGACACTTGATAATATTTTGCTGAATGAATCCACTAGTTGAACTGCCATATCCAAATAAATTTACAAGACGGATGAATGCCTACTGGGTTAGCAGAACCCAGGAAGCAAGAGCTCCATACCTTTGGTACGTGACACAAATGAAGATAAAAATGACATGCCTAAAACATTTAAAATTTAATTTAAAATTATTTAAATATAGAAATTATTACTGTGATAGTTTACAATGACAAACCAAATCTAATTAGTGAACTTGGATAGAGATAATGCCTAAAGTCCTATTTTTGGATCTAGAGAAGGAAAAAAAAAACTCCGTAACTTTAGGATGGAGTTTAATTTCAACAAATGTTGAAAAAAACATGAAAGGACTAGGAATTTTAGGTGATAGCACCCTCAGTATGATCCAGCCATACAGAATGGCTTCAACCTCACGCCCCTGTATGTTCTGAACTCAACACAGAAAACAAGGAGGCAATGTCAATTATTATTATCTTCAGTGTATTAATTAAATTTATTGTCAAATCCATGTAAGTGATGATGACATTGTACTTTGTGTTAAAATTACACCTAGTTAATCACACCTCTTAAACATTTAAAAGACTATTGACAAAGGAAAGGGATAGTGAAATGCTTCAGCTGAGGATGGGTTGGTGAAACAGCAGTATAACCATCACACAGGAAGAAGCTCTTAGCCCAAGCAGGGAAACGTAGGACCAATGGAGTAAGTTAGCAGGGAGCATCCTCTGGCTAAATATAAAGGAGGATTTTGTACCAATTCTAAGAGTTAGATCCAAATGTGCCGCCTGGGGGAGGTAGGCAAGTGTTCATGGCGTGACTGAACAGAGGATCAGAGCGA
Source organism: Camelus ferus (assembly GCF_009834535.1). Lineage (NCBI taxonomy): Eukaryota > Metazoa > Chordata > Mammalia > Artiodactyla > Camelidae > Camelus > Camelus ferus. The sequence goes on from NC_045715.1 coordinate 36,284,396, forward strand.
TTCACGCTTTGGGTGAGGGGGTTGAACCAGAATGCCTTCAATGTCACCTCTGAATCTAAGATTATATGACACTGCATGTGTGAGAACAAGATAGCTCTCTGTACAAGCTTCTCCAACAATCTTCTTCAGGGCAGCTGAAGGTAGGAGATCAAATGTTATAAATGGTTACGCATCCCAAAAGGCGGGGTGAGGGCATGTGGTAGATCAGTCCACAGCTGTTGAGCTGGAGCGCCCGTGTCCAAATCCCAACTATGATTTAGTAACTAGTGACCTCAGGTGAGTTTCTTAACATTGCTCTCCTGTAGTTTCCATATACAAAATGGATATAATATAGTATCTACATAATGGTTTATCATGATCCCTAAATGAGATAATACACATTAAGCTTTTAGAAGGGTACCTGGTTTGTAGTGATTGTTAAGCTATTATTATTATTACAACCATGATTACACTTAAATATGCATAGAAGCCTCGTGGAGTGTTAATCATATATTTTATTTTGCATTATTTGTCTGTTGAGATATTCCTTGGGAGCAAATAGTTTATGGAGAAGTGTGGGTAGCTGGACCCCAGAGCTGTTTTTTGTTCTTTATCTGCTGTTGTCAGCTTAGATAAGTCACCTGAGCTCCCTGCATCTCCTTTTCCTAATGACTCTTTAGTTACAGGGATTCTGCAGAATTCAACGAGGCAAGAAGTATTATTTGCCTTGTAATAAATGTCAGTTCACACTCCCCATGAAGAGATGGCATTTCACTTTTGGTCCTTATCCCAGTCCATGGACGCCTGGAGACCAGGTCATAGCAATGCAGGTTCTATATAGAGAATTAGGGCTTTGAAGGGACCAGAAGCTTGCTCCCTCCAGGTCTGGACTTTTGATTTTTTTTTTTTTTTTTATTCCTACTTGAACTTTCTTCTACGGAAAATGAATGTGCCAGCCTCTTACCTTCCTCACGGCAGTTTAATTAAGGTTTCATCAATGGCATCCGTAAAACTCAAGGTTTTATTTTCACTTGATTCTCTGTCTTCTTCTGTAGATCTTTTGGTGTGCTTTTCACAGGGACTACGACAGCCTGGCGCTGTGTGCCAGTTTCCCGCTGGCTGGGGCTGGGCCCTTGGGGAAGCTACCTGAGACAAGAGCGTTTGAAGTGAGAGGAACCTTGAACTTGGTTAAGCAGCTTGGGACCCAGAGCAGGATCAAAACCGGGCTTTTGATTATGCATAGCAGCCTGACTTCCACAGCTTCCTCATGCTCAACCCTCTCCTCCCAATACTCCACAAAAGTGAACTCTGTTCTCCGAGTTTTACTTAGAACTCAGGATGTTTTATCATTGGTTTCGTCAACATCAGTGTATTAGAAAGTGCAGAAGACAAAGTGACGAGGTTTAAAAAAAAATCAGTTTAAGATCAAGAGTGTGAATTCTAATATTTTTTCCTTTATGCAGTTAAATTGCTGATATTACTGCTATTCGAAATATGCTACTTATTAAAAATTATGGCTTAATTTTATGTATTCTGATTGTTTGTTATGAACGATGCAAGAGGGTGTATGAAGACTTCAGTGAAACTCATTGGCACAGTGTTTAATTATGACACTATTAAAAGGAACGGCTTTCTTTTGAGAATCAAGCCACCTGCCCCCAACACATGTATTTACAGAATAGTACTCCTATGCGTGAATGCTGCTAGTGAGAAATGTATATATAATTTTGTACAAATGGATGTTTTTAGGTTCTGAAACTAAATAGCATGGAATTACCTATAACCTCTAGGCTGATAATTTACTGTGATAGTCCTTTGCTTCTCATGCTAAAAAAAATTAACATGACGAGCTGATTTTTTTTTTTCTGTCAAAAATAAGTTGTTCAAGCGTAATCAGTATTTTCTTCATTTGATAGCCTGGCATTTAACTTGGTAGAACTAGTCTACAATCGTGTCAGTTTTCCTCCCTTTTCAACCCACTCTTGCTTTCTGGTTACCATTCTAGCAACACAAGACCAAGTCCAGCTACAAGGCTTTCGCAGCAATCCCTACAAACACACTGCTTTTGGAACAGAAGGTCAGTGTTGGCTCAAAAGCAGAGTGAATCTGTGTTCTGTCTTCTAAAAATTTCTAATGTCATTTTTTTGTGGTGTTTCTGTTTTTTTAAAATTTCGGTTTTCAAGTTCTGCCTTTACTAAAATAAAACGCTGCTCTTAGTCTAGGATGATGTGGTGAAAGCATCTTGGTGAACAGAACTGGAGACACTGTGGATTTGTCAGTCGAGGCTGGGGATGAGTGTAGAGTTTTCCAAGCCACTGCCAAGCAGCTCTGGGAAACTTGACCTGGATTTGGATACAGTCGTTTTCCTTTGGAATTTTAAATGGTTGTTTCAAGAACGTCCATCTCTACTCATATTGATGAACAGAGTAGAGGTAAAATGGGGCTGCACTGTGGGCAATTGGCCACCTTTAAAATTTGGTGATGAACAGTAGCTTCCCCAGGACAGAAATATATGAGCTGAGCATCCAACGTAGCCGCTTAGATCCCTGCATGAGCTGAACCTCTTCATCCACACTCGCCAGCCACGGCTCGTACCTCTGTGAGTGGGCAGGAGGGTTGAGATCCTTTCCGATGACCCAGCTGCTTTCACGTGGCTCTAGGACATTTTTATTTGCTGTGGAGTTGTTAATTACAAAGTTACAGGATTCTGCTTCAGTAGGGAAATTAAATTAAAGCCTCTTGTTTAATCAGCACATTACAGATGTGCAAACGCAGCCCCAGTGGAGGATCACATCAGAATTGAAGTGAAATCAGTTACCAAGTCTATGAAATTATACATTTCCTATGTTATTTTTATGATATTTATTTAGGCAATTTATCTTTTACTGCCTTAAGCCCCCCCCTTTTTTTCTGTGCAATGATTGCAATGATAGTGTTTCAAATAATGTCATTATTTGTCAAAATGTTACTGTTTGCCCACCAGGCGGTATTTCGACCACTGGTTTAGAAATCTGTGTCTTTGTTATTTTAGCATGATCTGGAGAATAAAATGGTTGTATATTCTCTTGCCTAAGAAGTAGGAAATGTTAATGGGAAATGCTAAGCAGTATATAGCAGTTGGCTGTGTCTTTTGTATCATGTATCTCTGAGAACTAATTCCAAATTATCCACATGGGGTCCAGAGTCTATGCTCTATATATGTGAATGCTTTGAGCTGGGCAGGGGTGTCACGTGGCTGCAGGCAGATCTGTAGCTTTTTCTGTAGCTTCTCTTGTGAATTTTGACCTTTTACAGCTCACTGAAAGACGAGGTGGGCTTAACCATCAATTTCAGGAGGACGCAGGGAGTGACACCTTCACCAGATGCCCCTTAACCCTGCTGTCTAGAGTTACCGGGTGGAGTCATAGCAGAAGTGTTCCCTCACTGCAGACCCTCTCCATTTCAGATGGACATTTCCAAAATCTGGTCACCGAAATGGGAGCAGCTCTCCCACTCAACAGCTGGGCAAAGAGAGTGGGGCTAGTGTGTCCTGGTGTGCTTCCCTCAGGCTGGTCTCTCCTGACCCAGCCTGCTCTCCCATACCTGTGTCATTCCACTATTAGTCACTTTCTATTTAGAAAAACAAGAGTTAATTTTTCTTGAAATGTCTTTGTAAGGGAAAGCTGGATGTCACTATTGCTTCCAGAATCTCTGCCTACCAGCTCTCTTCTCTTCCAATTAAGTGGAGTTTTTAGAGGTGGTAACCTTTTGGTCGTTAAAATGAAGAATGATTAGCTTAATTCCCAGTTTTATCACAAACTAATTTCATAAATGTATATGCTGATGTGGCTTTACATCTCACCTCGTGCAAGTTCATGTGCGAGAGGTTTTGTTTTGAATCAAACATGCTCTTTGGCAAAATGATTTTTATTTTTAGTACAACCAAATGGAAATATCATGATATCTCATTTTAAAATATCTGTATCTAGTGTGCATAATTCTCTCTTGCCTAAGATAAATTGTTTGGGGACCATCAATATTTGAATTGTTCAAATGTCATAGGATATGACATGATGTTAGTCTTTAAAAATACCACATTTTGCGGGGGGGGGGGTGCTGGCTTTTCCATGTTATATATTCCTCAATGAGACACTTTATTTTGTAAGACTTTTTAAATAACAAAAATACCATCCCATGATTAGATGAGAGTTTATTTCTATTTTCAGTAATATTTCTTGAATGATACTGTGCTGTTTCTTTCATGATTATAATTTTAAAAAATAAATCTGGCAATTTAGACTTTTTAACCCATCTGTTTATACAATAGATCTCATTCTATGCCATTAAAATCAAAGGGGCTTATTTCTGAATTGAGTGGACTATTAAGGCTGTAATCATCAGAAACTCATCGATTTGTGGAAGGAGTAACATTTTGGAATATTTTAAATCGCAGAAGCTTTTCTGAGGTCACTCTAGTATCACACAGAACAGCACAATTAAGGGACAACTTGATGATACGGTGTCATTACAATATCCTCTTAAGGTCTCTGTCATGGGACGCCTTGAAAATAGAACTAACATATTTAATTCAAGTCTTAAGATAGTTCAGCAAATAATTCTCTCCCCAAACCAGATTTTTTTTCTACTGCATTCTATTTGATAGCATTTAGTATAATTAATGAGTATAAAGGTACTTTTAAAGGCAAAATTTTCTCCAAATTGAAATACAGTCATCCTTTCCAATCAGACATTAAGCTCTCATTGAATCCCTGCATTGATTTCAGCTTTAATCACCCCTCAATGAAGCCCATAATTTTCAAGGGAGTACATTTTGTTGGCAGAGGACATTAGGTTTCTGGTACTTTTGTAATTTATTGTCTGCATCAAAACTTAAATGTATAGCTTATTCCATTTTCTATCATTTTCCCCCCCTGTGAACGTTTAGGAAGGAAGCATTTTTAGCTGAAGTCTTAAGTAAGGCTTTACAGGAAAAGATGAATGTCAGGCATCATATTTTAATGTGTTGGCATCCAGGTCCTTAACCTAATCTCCTGCCAATAGTCATCCTCTCCAAGATTGAGATGAGGATGTAGTACAAGTGATTATAAAGCAGGAACAAAATAATCAAATCAACTTATATTTGTGAGTGTCCATGGATCTTATTACAATATGTCCAGCAATATATTAGGTCATTTTGATATGGGCATTATTCTTTAGTCTTGAGGTGTGTCCTTTTTGGAGAACGCTAAAGGTCTCTCTCTCTCATTGACTAATTCTTCTTCTTATCATCTGGGTCTGATAGCAATAGGTAGAAAGTTAAAATTAAATGGAAGGACACATTTTCATGTTCTAAATAAATGGATGATTGTTTTTAGTGTGCAGTTGTATTAAAGCAAGGAAAGATGAAGGAATATTTCCATGAGATCAGATAATATGGCTTTCTATTGTCTCTCAATAATATTCTTCAATGAAAGAATATACTTTTTCCCTTGAATACATTTAAGTTATCTGTTCCCTTCCTGACAAGGATTCCTCAGGATAAATTCAAAGCTATGGTAGGCACTGCTTTCCAACAAATGGCATTGCTATGCATTTAATTCCTAAGCTCTGTGCATTTGAAAGAATTCTGGAGTAGCTCAGGTTTGTTAATAGCACATATAAGTTGCAGGATTAGTTATTTAAATGAAAGTTATAGGATAAAAGTTATTTTAGTTTTCCTGGTTGATGGCAGATAAAGAACAGCCCTTTTGAAGACAATAGTAAAAACTGTGCTATAAAAACAGGTAATGGTTTGAGATATCTTGCCAATCATCAAGTCAATTTATTTTAAGTTGCCAGTTTCATTTTTTTTAAAACATGAATTGGGAAACTCCAGTCTGATTAAACATATGTCTTCGGATGAGAAGATTTTAAAATCTCTACAGGTCTCCAAAATTTAACAAAATCTGGTTACTAACTTAGCATATGGTCTAGACTAAAGAGACATCTCTTAATTTAGGTTAGTTCAAGAAGTGAGTGTGTTCCCAATTTCTTTAGCAGTGGAGAAATGCCCAGGGCCCAAATCTGTATTAATTGGCTCTCCCTGGGTAGTTGTCTACCATGCAAATGTCTCTTTTAGAGCACTCACTAAACCATGTTTAATTATATGTATTGATTGGTTTTTTCCTACTAAAACTATATCCTACTACTAAAATATAGTAGTTTTTGTTACGTAGCTGTTGAATGAATCAATTTAGATTGCACCTGAGTAGGTCTCTAAAATTTCCAACTTTGTTCTACAGGATTTCAAGGCAAATTTTGGCTCACAGAATTATAAAAATAAAGGGGTCTAGTGTATGAAAATTGGGATGATGATAATTAAAAGTTTTGTGGGGTGAAATAAGCTTCAGCAATTCTAATTCCATGGAAAAGACATAGAGGACCTTCTGCTACAAGGAATGTCAGCTGGTTTTAGACTTGGCACCCATTAGCGATGAGAGAATACAGTCACACCGGCTGCCGTATTGAGAAGTCTAGTGTTCTGGTGTGTCATACACTGAGCTAAATGCTTTCCTATCCAAACTCTGTGAGGATTTTGATGCTCCAAGATGTCAACTGAATCTCCCAAAGCAGCAGGGCTAGTAAGATGCTGAATTGGACCTCAGTGCGGATCTCATTATCCCCCGGCTTTTCCCTGCTCACCATGCAACTGTGACATCAACCAGCTAAAGTGAAGTAATGAGCAAGAGTTGATGGTTTTGGATGTTTTGGGATAATTTTTTTAGCACTTGCTAAAATATATTTAAATAGTCATTAAATTAGGGCAACAGATGTGTTTTTTTTTTAATTTTTTTTTTTTTAATGAGGAACAATGAAAGAAAATTGGAAATGACTTAGTTCTGGTAAGACTTAAATGAGTGAAGGATGACAAACCAGCCCAGTTCCTTGAGTTACTGAAGAGATGAGGTGAATTACAGGGCAGACGCACCGGCTGAAAATAAGGAACACCCTTCTGATGTCCTTGATTAAATGAGGGAAGAGCAGGGGGGCTCTTGTCACTGAGGCTTGAGTTTGAAACTGGCTCTAATGGTTTGCAAAAACTACTTTCCTTCTGTGTGGGAGAGACAGACATTTAACCCTCCAACAATTTTGGGATTAAAAACACCAAGTAAATTTCCCTCCATTCTTGAATTTTTTTAGCCAACCATGTGAAAATAATCTAGCGATAAATACTTCTAGATCTTTAAAGAAGCTGTACTTTTGTGTATCTGGAGGCCCCTTTGGCTTCCAGTGCACATCCCCCTCCTTTTCTTCTGATCTGAATGATCTTCAGCCCTAAATCTCCAACTAGATAATCGAGCTGAGATTGATTTGCTGAGAATATCTCTGATCCTACCAATGGTTTTGTGTTAACGACTGAAAGTCAAGCAAAATCTTTGTTGTCCTCAGAGGATTTAGTCTCCCAAATAGCTGATCAGGTTAACAAAATGTAGCAGCATTTAGGTTTAGCATGGTTTATTTTTGGAGAATTTGATCATTACTAAGATACAATAACTTGCCCATGAAATTTTTGAAACCCAGTCCAGTTAGGCATCACAAAAAGCTTACAAGCCCTCTGAGAGCCTTCTTCCTTGGGAAGCAGTTTACTTTCTAACTCTATTTAGAGTGCAACTAATTCATCTTATCTTCAGATTTTCAGAGCTTAATCTTACTTCCAAAGAGAGCAGGTTAGACTGACTCAGTATGTCTGACTTTAAAAGTGTTTGCGGCTCTATCAGAATCGCTCCTTTTGGGTGGAGAACACACGTTACAGCGTGCGGGCATATATTCTCATAAAGACTTTGATTAACAATGCTTGCTCTTTGTTCTTGGTTCTTAGTCATAATGGCACGCCGAGCTCAGAAACCGTTTTCTTCTGGAAGTCAGATTTCTATGTCTCTTTTCAAAAACCGTGCCCCAAAGTTGGTTGTGATAAGCAAAACATAACCACTTTTAATGAGAACATTTCTAACTTACATTAGTAAAGGATCTTTAAAATATGATTCAAAGCCCGTCCCATATATGCCTCACTTGGCTGTCATCTCATTTAGTAGAAAATATGTATTTTTAATAAAAATCTTTTATTGGAAAATATTCTGAGAGAACGTCACTCAATATGAATAAATCTAAAGAAACATCACTGCAGTCCTGCTAGCTATGTTGTCAAAAAGCAATCTATGGTTAGACTTCTTGTTAATGGACAATTAATGTATTTTTAAAAAATACATTCTTGTACCACAGAGGAAAAGAACCCTACTTTTTTATGGCTGCTAGAAGGAATGGATCAAGATGATATATTTGACAGAGAACTCCTTGTCAATAAAAAAAAAATCAATTCTAGTAAATTTCAAGGCTATTTAAACTCAAAACAATCCCCCTTCCAAATTTTAATGCAGTTTGAGCATTGTGTCCATTTCAAAGTTTGAGCATTATTGACATTTTCAGCATTACCAGTAACTTCCTTCATTTTCCAAGGATTCTGAATACATAGCTTTTTAAAATTCTTTGAGTAAATTTCAGGATTTGAAATAGCATAAGAAAAGCTGTGTTTGCCTGTAATAAGTTCCCATGGGGAAAGCAGCATCATAATCCTATTTGATTTTGGCTGAAAAAAAAAATTTGCTCATTATATTAACACTGATCACATGCTCAGATCTCTAATGGTGAAAACTTTAATTGAAATGTGGGAAAAGAAATAATTTGTTATTTAAAATATTCAGAGTTTAAACTACTTCTCTAGAGCATTTTACCAAGGCATATTAAAATCATATTATTTCTATGGTTCATTTATTCATTTAAATCTATTTATCTGTTTGTTTGCACTTTCAATTCATCCTAATCATCTTTCCTGAGCTCATATCATGTGCTCTATCCTGGGACTACAAAGATAGATACCATATTTTCCTGATCGTAATAGAATAAGTGGTCCAGTAAGGAAGAGATATGGTTGAAGAGGAATTATGATAAAATATGCTCTTCACAAACTAGGAAAAGAAGTGTTTTCTCTTTTTTTTCACACAAAGGTATTTACCCAAGCTTCTGTCCAACATCTTATTCCTTTTACTAACGGTTATAAAATAAAGATACTTGCTCTTCTATTTAACCTTTTACTGATGGCTTTAGGCAATAAAAGAAGAAAGGAGAAACAACAACCAAGAAGCAACAGAGAAGAGAAGAAATGAAACTGCACTTACTATAAAATTTCCTACATAGAAAATCCAAGAGAATCTATGAGATCACTAAAATAAATCGGACAGCTTACCAAGTTCACTGGATAAAGGGAATGATTGAGATATAGCATCAATAATCAGAGGATGATTGTTTTTTTAAAAAAAGGACAGTGTATACTTGTAATCCCCTAAATAAGATAACTGAGAATAATGAAATCAAAACAAGCAGGTACACGGACGAGAATTGTGAATAATCAGCAAGCATAGGAGTGATGCCCAACCTCAAAAATGATCGTGGAAATGTGACCTACAGCCAACGTGAATATTTCATGTACATCAGGATGCTAACATTTGTTTTTTAAGTCTGAAAACAGAAACTCTCATTCCTTGCTACTTTAAGTGTAAAATTGTACAGTTTTAAAGAGCAATTTGAGTATGTCTGATGAACTTGGCTTTTATTACACTACCAATGCAGCTACTTTAGTCTTAAAACCACAAATATGTGTGTAAAGAAATCTGTGCATGAATGATAGTTGTTGCAGTTTGTAACAGTGAAAACTGGGGTGACCCTAAATATCCAACTCGTTTTGCTGTGGAATATCCAGGTCTTGGAATTGTATGTGGGGTTGAAATGACCGAAAAATGGATAAATACATAAAATAAAAGGGTGGGAGGGAACTTTTGGAGGTGACAGATAGGTTCATGGCATAGACTGTGAGGATGTTTTCACACACAGATACCTATTTGCAAACTCATCGGTTGTATGTTAAATATGTACGGGTTTTTGTATGTCAATCATACCTCAATAAAACTTAAAAAAAACAACAAAGAACAGAAAAAGCAAGTTCCAGAAGCATGCATTATACTTCCATGAAATTAGGAGAATTGCCCAGAACAACCTTTTATGTTATTCAGTGATGTACGCATACATTAATCGGAAGAAAAAAGAAAGACATACACTTGACAAGCGAAATGGAGGAAAATGAGGAGGGAGGAGAAACAAGAGGGGGAAGAATGGCCACTGGCTTCTGTTGTTTTGCAATATTTTACTTTGTAATCTCCATGGGACTCTACAGTGAACAAGAGTTTTATCTCATCTCTTTACATGTGTCTGAAATACATCACAATAAATAAAAAGTGTGTCCCATTTTGAAAAGTTAAGTGTCCTTTGAGGCCAAGCCTGATGAATAAGGTAGCTAAGACTTTTTGAATAGAAATGATGAACAATGAGGCAAGATTTCCTTCTTGTGTGTGTTGTGTTTCTTGTAAACCGGCCCTGAAGCATTTCTCTCAATAGATTTGTGTTCTTTTGAGAAATGACTATATCACTTTTATTTCTCTGTGTAGCTTCCCAAGGTGACTTCTTTGAGGGGACAAGGCTCATTTGGAGGCATACAGTGTCCAAGTTCTAGTTTCTGCGCTTAAAAGCTCAACCTCTTTTATTCCAGCACCTGATAATTGGAGATACTCATCCCATAGGAGAAACTAGACAATTGTGGGAATTATCTCTGTGTCAGAGAATAGCTTATCAGATGATCCAGAGGTTTTTTTTTTTTTTCTCGGAAATACTGAGCTATATCGAGCTACATGTACTGAGCTATAGTTGGGATTCAGACTTTTCTACTACGTTGGTATCTGCCTGAAAGCCTCACACGAGAACTATGTCATTTGTCATCACTAGGCACTAGATGAACCGGCCAAGACTGAGAGCATCCCCAGGGACAGCACATTAGACCCACCATTGGAGGTAACGGCTTCAGACCACCCCTGCTTTTGAAATGCGATCCCCAAAACTCTTGCTAACCCACTACCTGGTTTCAATTCTTCCAGTTGTGTTCCCCTGCACAGCTCAGGCAGCAAACTGAAGAGCTCTGTGCTACCATTGATAAGGTCTTACAGGATTCCTTGTCTATGGTAATGCCTTAGACTAGAACGTGCAATCAAACCTTTGCTTCGCTTCTCTTCATTTGCTTCTGCTTGACTAGGATGGACGCATCACAGCTTGTCCTTTTTTTGTTTTTTTTCCCCCCTAGCATTCTTCTGATTCGCCTTCAAGTTCCCTACAGACATGGTTGGGTTCTGACACAATCAAAGTATGTATCTATTTAATATAATTTACTGAACCATAAGAGTTACTAGATCAGTGAGGTTTAAACTTCAGGTCAAGGCTCAGTAGCGATTTGGGACGTTAGTGGACAGCAACCAGCATTTTTGTTTTGTGTTTTTTGTTTGTTTATTTGTTGTTAGCAAACAGCATTTTAAAAATATAATGTAAGATATGTAAGAATGTAAAATATCAGACTCTATTCTTCCAAGTGTTGAGGAGGTATTATTGACGTTTATTTCGGCTTCTTTCTATGTACACGTATAGGTATGCATGTATGGGTTGCAGTAAAATCTATTTCTAACTATGGGTCAAGTTCAAAATAGAAAGTCAAAGTGTTAGCCTGTGTTGTTACATGTTGGCATTTAACATGTGGAACCGTATGGAGAATTTGTGACTTAATTTCTTCTCAAGCCATAGCTTCAGTCCTTATGTAATTCACAGCCCTTAAAATTGTAGAAGAGGAAAAATGGAGTTATAGTCTAAGAGCTTTCACACAGGTATTATTTCTGAAATTCTTTTTCTTTTGGTTCTCTGGATTAATTTCATTGTTCTTTGACTCAGAGAGACGGAGTCCTGGGTACTTTCGATTGTTAGAGGACTGCTAAAGCATTCACTGTCAGATTGAATATTTACATATGTCCTTCTTGTAATGTAGCCATTTTCGTTTGTTGGGATAAAATATTACATGTCTCCAAATTATTTTTTGAATGCTTAGTACAGATCTACTTATCCAAATTTCAAAATGATTGTGCTTTTTCCTTAATGGCTAATTGTTCATTTTTTTCTGTCAGTCTTATTTTCTCTCTTGGAATTAGTATCAATACTTTTTGAACAAAGTTGGACATTGTATGTATAAAGTAAATTTTAAATGTACAGAATTGTCTATAACTAAAAGAGTACTCCTATTTTCAATTGGACCATTATAGACAAATATCCTCTAATAATAATGTAGAAATCAGGTAATCTACCACTGTCAATATTAAGAATTATATTTTGGTAGAGAGGACCTGCAAATAGGTAATTATAATTTCTATGTTTGTAATCTATTTTGTTGTGTATTCTTTAAGTCTTTTAATCTGAAAATAGAAAAATTTGATTTGCCAGAGCCGCTATATAAATTTTAAATATATACTGTTCTCATTTCATTTGTTGAACATATAAAAATACCCCATATTACATTAAATATAATAGGAATAGGACTTAAGAAGTAATGTGTGAATAATAATCTGTACTATTGATTTATTTAATATATAAGTAATGCTTGTAGTGTCAAAATACATTATTCTAGGCCATTCAATTTAAAGTAGTTATTTCATTTAAGAAATATTTATCAGGTGCTTACAGTGGAGATGACAGTGAGCAAGGTGGAGTAACCTGAGGGGCAGACTTGGATGTAGCGATGGGAAAGGAGGATTCAGTCTAAGACCAGTACGGAAAGATGCCAGCCATGGAAAGATCAGAGAGAAGAGCTTTCAGGCAGAAGAGTAAGCATGTGCAGATCTCATGGCAGGAAGGAGCTTAGTGTGTACGAAGACCAGTGTGGGTGCAGTAGAGCGAGCCCGGGTGAACAGTGTAACACGAGGTGAGAAGGTGGGCTGGGGACAGTGACGATACTTACATGGCATGCAAGTTCGGATTCCATGGAAAATGGGAAGATATAAAAATATGGGGGGGAATACTATGAAATCATTGAAAGAGATCCTGATGGCTGCTGTGAGGAGGCTACTGAGGTCAGAGGAGCAATGACGGTGGCCTGGAAGGGGTGGGTTCAGAGGAGCCGCAGAGAAGCCCTGGGTGTGAAAGGCGCTGCAGGCTAGCTTGGGTCCGGGTGTGCTGGGGAAGGAGAGCAGAATCATGGAGGGGCTCCCGGTCCTTGCCTCCAGTGTAGACAGACATGAAGGAGGCGCCGTGTGGTAGCGGGAAGAGGGGTGTTTTGCTTTGGATGAGTTCCAGGTGTGTGTTAAGGTGACCTTAACCTTGTGTGTCTGGAGCTAGTAGGAGGGATCGGGGGTGACTGGAAGATCGATGTTGTGAGCGCCCTGTGCAGAGCTCCCAGAAATAAAACATTGCAGGTCCAAAAAAGGAGCATGAAAAGTCCATGGCAATAAGGGCAAAGTCAGAGCAGGGCACACTTCCAGCAGACAGCGTTTAGGGGAATATAGTTGTGGCGACTGCTGCCGACAAACAAAACAAATAAGGCTAGAGAAGTGTTTATTAGATCTGACTTGTGTATTTTGAAACTATATTGCTATTGCTTATGTGTTGATGTTCATTCTTGTCTTTTTGACTTTTATAGCCTTTACTAGCATAAGTAGTCCTTTTGAACCAAAGGTTGTTTTTTTAAAGTCTAGAATGAAAATAGTGACCTTATATAGGTAACATAAATGTAATTTTTAATTCATGTTTTCCTAGATAGAACTTTTATTACTTTTTCTATTACTTTAAAAAATTATTATCTATCACTTAAAAATCCTTTTTACATTCTTATCTTATTTTCTTCAAGACAACGTATTTTTGGATATCACTTTGTTTGTTTGTTTTAGGGGGAGGTAATTATGTTTATTTATTTTTGTTATTGGAGGTACTGGGGATTGAACCCAGGACCTCATGCATGCTAAGCACATGCTTTATCACTGAGCTATACCATCCCGCCCTCATTCCCACCAGATATCACTTTTATACTCAGTCTGGAATTCTGTTTATCTGGGACCTTAAGCCATTCACAATAATTTTGATTCTTATATCAGAACTAATTTCTGCTATCTTATTTTGTATTTTCCATTTAATTTTTTTCTCTTTTGGCTTTCCTACTTTCCTTTGGATATTTTGACATTTACTGGTTTGGAAATTTTAAAAATTTCGAAAATTTTACTTTGCATCTTTGTGACTTTTCCTAGCTACACATAAATTATTAAAGAAAATAATTATGCTTATTTTTCTATCATTTTTAAAGTTTACAAATCTCTTTTCCCAAAGTTAAGTATCATAGGACTTTTCACTTTCCATTTGTTTTTAATAAAGTTATATGTAAAATATTGGCTATATTCCCTGGGTTGTACAATACATCCTTGAGCCTGTCTTACACCCAGTAGTTTGTACCTCCCACTCCCCCACCCCTATATTGCCCCTTCTCCCCACTGGTAACTACTAATTTGTTCTCTATATCTGTGAGTTGGCTTATTTTTTCTTATATTTAGTATTTCTTATATTTGTTGTATTTTTTTAGATTCCACATATAATTGACATCATACAGTAATTCTGTCTGACTTACTTCACTTAGCATAACGTCCTCCAAGTCCATCCACATTGCTGCAAATGGCAAAATTTTGTTCTTTTTAACAGCTCTTTTTTTCGGATGTATACTCAGGAGTGGAATTGCTGGGTCATGTGGTAGTTCTATTTTTAATTTTTTGATAAACCTCCATACTGTTTTCCATAGTGGCTGCACCAATTTACATTTCTCTACATCCTTGCCAACATTTGTTATTTGTGGGGTTTTTTTTTTTTTTTTTTTGATGATAGCCATTCTGACAGGCGTGAGGTGATATTTCAATGTGGTTTTGATTTGCATTTCTCTTCATAATTAACAATGTTGAGCATCTTTTCATGTCCCTATTGGCCATCTGCATTTCCCCCATGGGAAAATGTCTATTCAGTTCTTCTGCCCATTTTAAAAAAAGATTGTGTTTTTGATGTTGAATTGTATGAACTATTTACTTATGTTGGATATTAATCCCGATGGTATCTTCTCATAGGACATTCAGAATTCATTGTGAGCAAATATGTAAATAATTACTAACAGAGATACTAAGAACATTTGTAAATGAGACTTTATGTGGCACATGCTTTCATTTATCTTGGCTAACTACCCAGGAGTGGAATGGCTGACCCAGTTTTTTACACTATTTACATTTTTCAGATGCCTTATTATTTTTTCATGAGATCCACTATTTGTTACCTGCCACCTCCCCCCACCCTCACTCTGATGACACTGTCCCACACCTTTGCCTCCCTGTACCTCTGTGTGTGGCACTCCACACCCCTCTTTTCCAATAGCTGTCTCATTGTCACACCGAGGAACGAATCAGGAGAGGGACTCATCAGAAACTGACCAGTTGTCCAAACCTATAATTAACTATTCTCTTCTCCCCAGCCAAGCTGAAGGGCCACCTCGGTATCATCTGCTTAGATACTTCGTTGCACCGTCCTTACATTATCTGTTTGCTCTTTATCTGTAGCTTTGAAAAGTACTGTGAGATGAGAAAGCAGAGACAGAGTATGTAAAACAAAGAAACAAACAAAAACAGCTACTTTGAAAGGTTGGGCTCTGAAAGGAAGAAGGAAGTTGGGCCAGTAGTTGGGTCAAGGAAGAATTTTTTTGGTCTGCTTTTTAAAGCTGAAAATACCAAGGACAAGTTGGTGTGCTAGTAAGGCTGAGTCAGTAGAGAGCCCTCTCCATTACTAGAAGGTCAGTCCTGATCTGAGCTGACATATTAACCAAATGGATGACAGTTGATCACTCCCTCCTCTTTGTAAACATTCCTCTGGTTCCTTCCAGGACACCAGACTCTCTCAGGTTTTCTCCTACCTACCTTGCCATTATTACTTTTTAGTCTCCTTTGCGGGTTTATCCTCCTTCCCCCAAACGATTAATGTGGGAGCGCTCTAGGGCTCAGTCCCCGGACCTCTCATTCCTCTCCATATTTGTTCCTTTGGTGTTCTCGCCCAGCAACGTATTTTGAAAACCAGGTATACACTGACAGCTCTCCAATTCTCCAGTCCAGAACTCTCTCCCAGGCTCCACTCTCCCAATTTCAATTTCTACTAAATACATTAAAAATGAAACCTAAAGGGATAGACTGGGATTTCAAAATTGTAGAATAGACTACACTGTATAGCACAGGGAAATATACACAAAATGTTATGATAACTCACAGAGAGAAAAATGTGACAATGAGTGTGTATAAGTCCATGAATAACTGAAAAATTGTGCTGAACACTGGAATTTGACACAACATTGTAAAATGATTATAAATCAATAAAAAATGTTAAAAAATTAAAAAAAAAATGAAACCTAGATTTCTTCCCATGAGAACTATTCCATACCCCGCCTTCTCATCTCCCTTGACAGAATTGCAATCTTTCATTTGCTCACGTCCAGGAACTTGGGTGTCCAGTTGTATTCCTCTCTTTCTCTCGTGTTTCTCTTCTTGTTGCTGTAGATCCTAATATTTGTAGACACTGATTATTTCATTCCTTCTGTACTTCTGAGACACCATCGTGCTTCTCTGGATCGTACAGTGGCCATGTCACTACACCTTTGCGTCACGATGATCCATTCTGAACACAGCAAGCAGAGAGATCCTTTTAAAGTGTAAGCATACACATTACACCAGAATATAAGCCAGAGTCCTTACGAGCTCCTGGAAGGGCCTCCAGAATCCGGCCTCCTGACACTTCCGTGGGCTGCTCCCCGTCTCCCCTCTTCTCTTCCCACTCCAGCCCCGCTCACCTCTCTGCTGTGCCTTGATCACGCCTGTCCTGCATGCTCCTGCCATAGCACGTTTAGATCTTTTTCAACTCAGTTATATTACTTCCTATAGTTTCTAGTTTCCTGTAAAAACGTGCAAGTTTAACTTCTATCTCAAAACATATGGTTAAGTGTGGTTGTTTTTCAGTCGGGCTCTAAGAAAACAAATTTCTCTGTGGTTTCTTTTTTCAGTTATTCATTATTTTTGCTCATTCTCCCTCACGTTGTCTTACCTCTTTGTGTATCTGAATCTGTGTGTTGGGTCTTCTACTTGCAAACCTCATTTATAGAAGTTATTTGAGGCCTCAGAAGATTTGATCTTCCTCTGGATTCTTTGCTTCTGTCAGACACCAGGAGAACTAGCAAAGAAAGATGACTTCATTTAATTTAAGGTCTGGAGATTTTTTTTTTTTAAACGATCATTTTCAATGATTTGAGGCCAGGCTGAAGACCATGCAAGGTCCTGTAGATCAGTCTTCCTTCTGGGGCTCAATCTATTCTTGGCAGATCCTGGGCTCTGACTTTTATCTCCCTACATCTCTGAGACTGTCAGAAGTTTGAATCAGCTTCTTAAGCAATTCATCATTAATTGCAAACATCCCAAGGTCAAAAGCACGTCTCCAATGCTTGACTCCTTTCTTTGGATTTTTTATCTTCTCTTGATCTTGCCCCCAAATTATTCACTCTCTAATTGGCTTATCAAAATTTTCAGTGAAATAGTATCTCCACAGTGTTTTCAATAGTTTGAGGAGCTTTTCAGTTGTCTGTTATGGAAGGACTGCGTTGAGTTCTTGAGCTGTCATTCTCAGGAGGTGGACATCTAGTGTAAGAACCTGGCCTTATTGCATCCTGTTGGAATGGTCTTCACCCAGGTATCTGCACAGCCATCTCCCTCACTTCCTACAAATCTTTGCTCAAATGTCACCTGCTACAAATTGACCATCCTGTTTGGTCAATTTAGGATCGTGACCTCCTGAACATCTGGGTGATCCAAAAAATAGGATGTTTAACAGAAGCAAAGAAGATTTCCTCTGGAAGCCCATACTACCTGAGGCTTCAAATGATTTCCAGCTCTTCTTTTTCAGGGCATTATTACCTTCTAACATCTGATGTAATTTACTTGCTATTTTATTGTTTATTTTCTTTCCTACTGGAATGTAAGTTCCCCAAGGGCAGGGCATCTCTGTTTCTTTTATTCACTATTTAAGTCTGAAGAACAGTTCCCGGTACACAGTAGATACACAACAAGTATTTGTTGAATAGATGAATGAACCAAATAGCCATCTTGTCTCAGAAAGCGGGAAAGTGGGCCCCCAAGAGAAAGCCCGAGGCGCTATTAGTGGTAAATACCCACCTGCAATTGGTAATTGTTAATTTACAATGAAATCAGTTAGCTTGGTTGAAAGTCCCCCCGGCCATGTTCTACATCTCAAGTGCCTACTTAAAGGAAACAGATGATACAGTCCATCCAGGCTTTTGTTGTTATTGTTGTTGTTAGTTTTTGTGAGTTTGTCACAAGGAGAGAAGGAAGCAAGATAAATTAAGATGTTAAAATGGCTGAGGATCGGAAACATATGTAAGCAAGGAGGCAACAGAGCCAGAATGGCTGGGAGGACTCATTGCTTTCGAAGTCTCCACTAATGAGGCTGAAGAAATGTTGGGATGTTTGAGAAATGAAGACAATAGAGAGGAGGTGGAGTTCTGACAGGAGGACGTTAGAAATGAAATGCAATTTCAGAGGTTTTCCATTTTATTGGTGAAGGCAACATCCAGGAATGGTCCAGTGGATAACTGAAATAGAGCAGATGGGAGCATCTTTGGAGTTGAGCAGCTCAAAGAGTTGAGAGGGTAGAGACTTCTGTGTGAAATTTCGAACCAGCCAAAAATTACAGAGAGAACCATTATGATCCACGAGTGAACATTATCAAGAAAGAAGATGAAATTCACTAGAAAGCTGATACGTAACAGCAAAGAAAAGAATAATAAAGTGACAGTGTTTAATGAATAATTTTCAAAGGAACAGGGGGTTTTGTCTAGGAAAGAGGGAATAATAGAAAGTCTTAATGGGAAAGAAAAGGTCAACCATTAATCCCAGACGTTGAATCTTTTAGTATTTTCTTGGTTGCTTCAGTAGCATAATTGTTTCTATTTTCATACAGATGCCTACAACTCTTCCAAGAGCAGCTGGTCGAGAAACCAAATATGTAAGTTCCTTCACAATTATCCATACTGCTTTTTCAGTGGGGGTGTGTGTGTGCTTTGGTGGCAACTCAATTATACAGTCATTGAAGTTGAATTAGTTGCATTTTTCATAAACGGAAAGGGTAGGATGGTATGATTGGAAAGTCAGGTTACGTTAGTTAAGTTTATTGAATAAATTCTTCTTCTTCTTGAGGGAGGTCTCCTTTGATTAGTTTGACTAAATAAAACAGAACTCCAGCACCCCGCTTCCTGTCTTTCTAATTGCCAAGGCTTAGATGACAGTTTCATGTTTGTGGTGGTTTATTGTGCTTATTAAGAAAGAGTCACCTCATACACTTGAAATGTTACGATTGGCCCATTTCCAAGGAGATTGCCGATTTAGTTGATTTTGACTGGTTTGTTGCTTTCTTGCATTTAAATTGTGTCAAATAAATCAATTTCCACCTACAAGCAAGAATGTATTAATAATGGGAGACTCACACACTTGATTCCATTAATTGTGGGGGGCTATCTCCGAATATTCTAGACTCCACCCCTTTCCTACTCGTTATTCACCAATAATCCATCATGCGGCCAACTTCTGCTTCCCACCAAACATATTCTGGTATAAACAAGGTTGTCTCCTAAGCAAGTATTTAGTTTTTAGTTTAAAACAAACAATAAACTCTTCTTTTCAGCTTAAACTTTACGTGTCCTATTATGTAATCTTCATCCTCCTCCTCCAGAATAAATTAGTAAATATACATCTTGTGACATATCTTCTGTGAAATTTAAACATTTCTGCCTTCCTGTGAACCTCCCTAGGGCAAATAATAAATTGGGTGCAATTACTGAACTTCCATCACGTTTGGGAAATGATGTTCAGAGGGTATGGAAGGGAGCACTGCTCAGAACATTTTCTAGAAGCTTTCGCTGGTATTTGCTGTTATTCTCAGAAGTCATTTGGAGCAACACTTAGAAGCGTGGAGGCATTTGGTAGGCTGCACCAAGGTTTTAATCACAGTCTTGCTGCTTGCTAACAGTTCCCGGCAAATCACTTAACCTCTCTGTGTCCTAGTTTTTTTCGTCTCTAAAACTGGGAAACTAATATTTGGTTGATGTAGGATTTATCGTGCCTGATGTATGAAAAGCCCTGAATGCAGTCCTGACACACAGAAATGACTCAGGGAGTAATGGTTCTCCCCTTTTTTCCTCTTTTATTTTTCCCTTCATCCACGTGTCCCCCCTTTACTCCTCCTTGTCTCGGGTAGACCAGAAGTGCCGTGATTTAGCGGAATTCCTTGAGTCTTCAGTTGGGTACAAGGAAAGAAAGTCCCCTAAAGATGTTTCTCTGCTTTTGGTGACTAAGACCTTTTATGAAAACCAGACCCAAGAAAAAATAGCTAGAATATTTTGTTCTCTCACCTTCCTTTCTCATCTACTCCTACTTTGCACCCAAGTGCCTCTGATTTAGACTCATTTACAGTAAGACACAGAGAGCTGGTACCTTCTCCCTCTCCTCCTGGGGGTGGTGAATTTGATAGCAATTGAAATAATTCTGGAGGGGGCTAGGCTGCTTCAGTCTCCATAGGGAGAGGTTATTTCAAGTTATTCTTCTGTCAGTTACCAGACTTAATTGGGCTTAATATTTGCCCCAAACTTGGTGAGAGCATTGAGTCTTTCAAAGTTAACACTGAATCATCACGTAAGTTTAATACGGACTAGAACAAATATAAACTGATTCCGATAAGATTCTTGACTTTGACCAAATTTGATTTCTTTTTAAAAAATTTTTTAAAATTGATTTTAAGTGGAGGTACTGGGGATTGAACCCAGGTCCTCATGCACATTAGGCATGCGTTCTACCACTGAGCTGTACCCTCCCCACCAAATTTGGCTTCTTGAGTGAGAAGCTTTGTGTTTTACTTTCTCTTACCTCGTGACATTTGAATTGCTCTTTGTGACACTCCAAATGTGTCCACGTCTTGGGGAAGACTATAAGGGATAATTTGATGGTGAAATGTGAAAACTCTGGAGTCATTACTGGGAAGTCACACGTGTAAATATTTGACTGCAGTTATGACATTTACTAAGTGATATCTGACACATTTCTTTTGAGGAGAAAAAATTGAAATTTTGGAACAGAAGTCTACCTTAGCTATAAGCCTTGATCTCATGTGAAAAATCTATCTTAAATACAACATGTTTTGATTTTTTTTTTTTAAAAAAAAGAATGGCTCTGTAATATTTTCTTTTAGAGATTCTAATATTCGTTTGGGCCAAGCTACAAGATGCCTCACATTAAGTGCGACTTGAAAAGCTTTCACTTAAGTAATGAATTCATCTCTTGCTACGGTTTTCTCCCTTCCTCTCCCATGGAAACCGAAAAGCAAAGCTGAGAACCTACAGACTTTCACATTTCAGTATTCCACCGTCTCTCTTCAAGACTTTGAAGAAAGGAGGCATTTTCCCAACATACACCTGCTGGGACTCCGCCTGTCATTGACTTTGTAGAGATTCTTAGGTTAGACTCAAAAGATGGGATCACGCGGCTTACTGACTTCCACACCACAGGGGATAAAAGGAAGACTTACGTTAGAGCCGAGTTACACTCGAGGACAGCCTTAACGGATTGATACAGTCCACTCAAAATCCCGATTTCTGGGGACTCTTTAAAAGTACAGCGTATAGTCTATGAATTGTGACTAGCAGAGAGTGTAGTTGGTACTTCTAGCTCTCTTATTCAATTTTCCACCTCCTTCCACTGATTTGACTGGTCTGAGCTGTCCGCCGCCTCGCGGGACTCACTGCGGCATGACTGGGGTGCGAGGAGGGGTGAACAGGTGATCAGGGTCCCCATTTCCGAAGCACACCAGGCGGGAGACAGCAAACAGAGTGGTCAAGAGCAAGATGCTTCCTGGCAGACGTTAGAGGAGAGCTAGCCAGAGGGCTGACTGATGTTAAAACACATCTGGACCAATGAACTTAATTACAAAACAGAGACAGACTCACAGACGTGGAAAACAAGCTTATGGTTACTGGGGGTAAAGCGGGCTGAGGAGGGATAAATTTGGAGTTTGGGATTTGCAGATACACACTACTGTATATAAAATAGATAAACAGCAAGGTCCTACTGTACAGCACAGGGAGCTATATTCAATATCTTGTAATAACCTATAATGAAAGAGAATTTACATATATATGTATAACTGATCACTATGGTCTACACCAGAAACTAACACAACGTTGTAAATCAATTCCACTTCAATTAAAAACACACACACACATTTACACAGTTGCTGATTTTCAGTGTATCAGTATGCCCAGTGGATTTCCAGTTTTCCTGGGGTGACTATAATGGTTTAATTAAATCATGAGAAGTTATATAACTAATTCCTCTTTATGAGGCTTTGGGTGAAAGGCTGGTTTTCCTTTATTTAAAAAAAAAAAAAAGAAAAGAAAACCAATGTAAAACAAGTAGTTCCCCTTTCTTAACGTTGACTGGAAACATTGTTACATTTCACATAGGCTGCCTGTTAGGGTGAGTCAGACAGAGTAAAGTGCCATCAGTTTAGACTGATTAAAAGTTCTTCTCCAACTCATGGTGTACTTGAATTGCAGGTTATCTGAAAGTAATGTGATTGGGGTTCTCCTGAGTGTAACAGAATTTAAACTAGGCTAACGAACGCGTCAAGTCGTCGTGATCTCCGCCAGTCACTTGTGGGACTGGCTATATTAATGCATCTTTAGTATTTCACTTGATTGTTTTCAACCGATGCCAAATGCAACAATGATAATAACTAATGTTTTGAGCTCTTACCTGGGAAATGAGTTTCCACTATCTCATTTAACCTTATACCTACCTGTCCTTTGAGGTGGGTATTATTATTTCAAAATCTCCATTTTACAGAGGAGGAAACCAAGCTTCAGAAGTCATAGAGGAGGCAGAATCCAGCCCAGGTCTTCATGACAAATCTCCTGCCATTTACACTTGTGTGTCCCAACAGAAGCTGTGAATCACTAGTCTTCCTTAACTAGTTTATCCGTTAGTATTTATATTCTGAGTCTAAATTATTTCTTCATGCCCAATAACCTTCAGCCTAAACTTTGAATGAATCCTTTCATATTTGGTGACAACATCTAAAATGATCATGCTTATTATATTTCTAATGTTTTAAATTCTTTGCTTACATGTAAATTAACTCATGATTTATCAGTTAATATATGAATGATTATTTCTCATGGCACTCTTTTTAGAGTTTTTCCCCCGCTCTATGTAAAGGAATGGATTTTCTAATTAAATTTCTCATTCATTCTGTTTTCACCCTTTCAGCTTTGGAGGGGAATATCATTTTCTTCCCCCTTTGCTTGTCTTTGTAAATATTTATTATTTTTCATTAGCTACTACTGGTATAAATTCATTTCACTCACGTAATTCAAAACCACAGTATGTTTTTCTTAATAAAGAGGAACTTCAGAAAATCGGGCAAGTGTTTGGACCTATGACTAATTTATCAAAAAAGCTCTCAGTTGAAATTACATTCTACCTGACACCAACTTCTTCAATAAACTCTCTGCATTTTGTGAGTTATTTTTAAGTGCCAGATAAATAACAAAGACAGGCTTATTGAATAATATATAGCATACAGGTAAGATCTCATTTTAATGAGTTTGAGGGACAGAAAAATGTCATCACAATGGAAGCATATTGCTTTCCAAATATCACAGTATATTAAAAAAATGTGTCAAACTTTATTAAGAATCTTCCCCTCTCTATATACAGGTATTCAAATAAAGGTCATCTCCTCCAATTTAGCCAGCTCACACACTCCTCTCAATGCTGTTCTTGGCAATGTTGCTGTGCTGGAGTATTTCAGAGGCGATATTCCCTAATGTAGTCACAGATCCTGGGGTAAGAGGTGACAAATCCAATCCACTTACATCCAGACTGTGGATCTGAATTGCTTCTGTAGGACCTGGCCAGAGAGTTGATGAGTTATGGGAAGAGCTGTGAACAATTTAAGCAAGAAATCCCACTCTGCAGATCGTTCTCTTTCCTTCCGTCCTTTCTCCCTCCCTCCCTCCCTCCCTCCCTCCGTCCTCCCTTCTTCCCTCCCTCCCTTCCTTTTTTAATTGTTCAGAAATATTTTCAAGGTACACATGTGTGAGAGGGGATGAGGAGGGAATGGAAGACAATGATATGGGCTGTGCTAAATGAGGAAGAAGATTTAATGAGACACCTTTGAGCTTTGTATCCCTCCCATCATCATTTTAGAACTTCATCAAACAGGAAGGCTCCATATTTCAGCCAGACTTGCTCTTGATCTGATCTCTTCTCTCTCATTTGCACATGTACACTGGGGCTGTCACCAGTCACCATGCCCACTTACTTTGCCCACCAGTTATGTTCATAACAACGTGGAGTCATCATCCCCTAGCTTACAGACTCAAACTTTTTAAATCCTTTCAAATCTACTTTTTATATGTAGCTCTTTTGGGAGTCTATTACTAACTTATAAAATGACTTTTCATGAGATATTCATACAGGGTAAGGTCTACAGATGGTTAGAGTACACAGTGTGAAACAAGAAGATATGATGCCTCATAATATAGGTCTCTGGCCTTGGTACCTAACATGCTTACCATTGGATTCAGTCTTTGGAGTAGTACCTTATGTACAAATAACAGGAACACGCCCTAGCTTAAGGGTAAGACAGTGTCTTACCATTTTATAATTTTATATTTCCTCAGTGCCAAGTTTATCACTCAGGGATTCTTAGAGGCTCCGTTAATATTTTAAGTTTTGTCTTTTTGCCTTGGTCTTGTCTGGGAGAATGAAAATAATTCAGTTAACACACTATCACTAATTCCAGTTCTTCGAGCCTTAAGAAAAGGAAACTCTTAGGACAATTACCATCAACAGAGAAAAGGTCAAAGAGAAACATTTTAATAATATTGAATTGGATGCTGTATTCGGGTGGGGGGGACGTGACTGCAGAAGGCAAGCAACCGTTCAGCACTTCTCACCTGCTGCAATTTGATTTTGTCCCAGTCCCCCAAAAGGGTGTCTGCTAGTGTGACGCCAGACGTCCATGAATCAAGAGTGGGGAGAGGCTGCAGACTGCAGGGAAAAGCAACCCCAGACAGTGACTAAGGAGCTTGGTTATGCTTTATGTGCCTCTGGCATGAGGTCTTTGGAAGAGAAAAATGCTTTCTCCAAAGCTGACCTGGCAGGAGGGGTGGACTTTTGTAGCAATTTACTTTCCAGTGGATTTCAAATCCTCTTTTATCCCTTAGTCTTAACTCTTTTAATCTCCATATAACCTACCTCTTTAACAGATTTCCTTATAAACAACAAGGTCCTACTGTTTAGCACAGGGAACTATATTCAATGTCTTGTAATAACCTAAATGATAAAGAATATGTATTTATGTATAACTGAATCACTCTACTGTACACCAGAACCTAATACAACATTGTAAATCAACTAGACTTCATTTAAAAAAAAGAAATAACACTTATATGTAGAATCTAAAAAATACAACAAACTAGTGAATATAACAAAAAAGAAACAGATACACAGATAGTGGTTACCTGTGGGGAGAGGGAAAAAGGGGAGGGGAAATATATGGGTAGGAGTTAAAGAGACATAAACTATTAGGTATAAAATAAGCTACAAGAATATATCATACAACATGGGGAATATAGCCAAGATTTTACAGTAAGTATAAATGGATTCCTTATGATAGTTTGGTATTATTTAGCACATTGTACTAATAAATATTAGTCATATATATGAACTGTGCAAATACTTTATTTTTAATGTGTGACCTCTTTTTCCTATAATTATTGAGATAAAAAGTTAACTGTGTTTTGTTCCAGTCAAGATACATTTGTCAGCATATTTCTTAGAAGTCATTTAACATAGGGAATTCACAGAGAATTCTCTCATTATGGCAACATGAAGAATCAACTAAAGGGAAAAAAAAAACCTCAGGGTTTTAGAAGAAATAATTATTATTCATATTGCATTATAACGTTAAAAATGAAACCTACTAGAAAAACACTGTAATGGACATTCTGAAAGACAATTTTCTGCAGCACAGAATAGCATAAACCTTGGTGGACACTCAGCTGGTCCACAGCAATCAGAGATGGGGTGCAATTAGCCAGGACAGCCCGCTGCCTTAGAGCAACCAGGAATGGCAGTGAGCAGTGACTGTCCTGGTGAAGAATGGCATGAGTCAAAAATCAGAAACAAGCAATGTTGGATGCCATGTGAGAAGGACTGCAGGTGCCTGCTCGTCATGCTGGGTGATTCGCACTCCTACGTACTCGGCGATACCCCAGGAACCTCTAAGCTTTCAGTTTTCAGTTATCATTCGCCTCTCAGAGAGTAAAAGCAATGCTGACACATCTGTAATAAACTCTGAAAATATTTGCAATTTCAAAAAGAATGGAAATATTTTAGGAACACAACTTTATCATGTTTTAGTCAAGGGTATATATAACTGTGCATCTGTATGTTGACCACTTCCCAACAATGTTGAAGGCTGAGCTGATGTGGAAGCTAAGTCTCCCAGTGAAATGCAGAAATGCTTGATAAAACATAACTGTTAAAAAAAATATATGTATACATATAACTCAACCTACAAGAAAAAGGAGCAACTCTGCGCTCCAGAAATGACAAGGGAGCTCCAAGTAGGGGTGTTAAGAAGAAGCTTAAGCTCTAGTAGAACCCAGGTATGTCAGAGCCCAGATGCTCGGAGCCAGGAGCCTGGAGTTTTCCTTCTACTACATAATGAGTACTTGAGACCTATGAATGAATCCTCTGTGTACATCCAGGAGCCTAGAATTCCACAGTGGCCATGAAGCATGGGACGCAAGAAAGATAAATCCTTCTGCCATCTTTACCGTGCACTCTTGGGTGATAACATAGTCCTCCATGAGAAAATGGGTCCTAAACCTGTGAACCTGAAGATGAGGACCTGCCACCCTTTAAGTTCAAGAATATAAAGGTGATGAAATAACATGAAAACAGGTCCAGAATCAGTGGAACTCCTGGGGCCCCCCACAACAAGGGCAAATGTGAAAGGTACTGCAGGCGTGGTTCCCCAGCCCAGGCTTCTCAGATACTTACAGAAAGCATCACTAACATTACCCTGGACTGAAGATGAGCCCAAATCAAAACTAAAAAGCCATAAAATGAGCTAAAAAATCATGGAGCAGAGCATACAGGAGAGACAGCAGATACAAGAAACGGGCGATCTGGCAGTGAGAGACTGTAAAAAAAACCTGGAATGAATGTATAAATATAATAAAAATGTTGAAGTAGTTAAAGGGTTATAGATACTTTAAAAAAGATTTGATAAAGAACCAAGTAGAACTTATAGAAGTTAGAAATAAAGTCATTGAAATATAAAATTCAATGGCCATGTTAAATGTGTTAATATACCATCGAAGAAAAATTAGGTAATGGTCAGGTTTGTATGTGGAAACCATCTAGACAGTAGCATAAAGAGTAGCATAAAATAATATGACAGGGCATTTTATAGAAATGGAGGATGGAGTCAGAAGACCCAACATGCATTTCATAGATGCTCCGAAGAAGAGATTGGATAAAATGGGAGAGAGGCAGTATTTGAAGAGATACATGGAGGATTTTCCAGAACTGAAGAAAGACATGCCTGCTCGGAATGAAGGGCTACAGCACCCCCCCCAAGAGGATACGTAAAAAGAAGTCCTGCGCTCAGATGCATCGTAGTAAAATTACAGAATGTCAGGAGAAAAATCTTAAACGTCAACCAAATGACATGACCCACCGAGTTATGACATTCAGACCAACAGCAGGAAAAGGAGCCAGAACAATTGGACAATATCCTCAAAATGCTGAGAGATAATAACAATTGCCCTAGAATTCTATGTCCAGGTAAATGCTCATTCAAGATGAGAACAAAATAAACATGTTTTCAGACAAAGTCCAAGACAGGAAGGTCTAAAAAAATCTACCAAAGCATCTAATTCAGCAAGAAGGAAACTAAATATCAAAGAAAGAAGTGAAATGCAGGAACCAAGGATGATGGAACAATATTAGCCTTCTCTTTACTGTAAAACAATTAAAAAACCCAAATAAGTTCCTTTCCCAAATCATAAAAACTTCATTTTTAATATAAAAGTAACTTAAGAAAAAAATCGGTTATATGTTTCATTTTGCTGTAAATAAATATAAATATCTCACAATGCTGGTATATTTAAGTAAAATACGGAGTTTACTGAGAATGAAATATTATGTCACCTTGAAGAATTGTTGCTGTCTTAACACTAGTGCTTGTGTTAAGATCTTAGGGAAAAGCAACATATAAAACCTCATATTTACTATTACGTGAACTGAGTAAAAATTCATAAAAGGAATATTATAAGGCAATGTACAAAAAAATGTAAAAAAATCATTTTTGGTGGCATAGGGATGTTTTTCTTTTTACTTAGTACCTGTCAAAATTATACAATGGGAACATATTATTTTCATAATAAAACTTCAGAATCCTTAAAAACATAGACATATTATTTTACTAAATTATGCATTTCACTAAATAAACACTCTGTTTATAATTTTGCAGGCAAACCTCTCCTCACCATCTTCTACAGTATCTGAGAGTCAGCTGGTACGTATCCTTTTACTAAATCAGAGACTTGATGCTTTGGAAAATGCTGACCCTTCGAAAGACAGCTTTATCTGAACAAAAATGAACTGAGGATAAATTTGCTACCTACGTGTTTATTTGCTTACTTGTCTAACAGAAGTTTACTGATGCTTTACTAAAGCTCCATGGTGGGGGTTTTGCGGGTTATAAACATACGTGAAGTCACAGATAGACTTCAGTTGCCAGTAACTTGCATCCTTGTAGTGGTGTTAGAGTAGAGTGGGCAGGGTCAGAAGCAAGATGATGATGGAATTTAGGGAAGACTAGGGTTCAAGGGCAAGGTCACATTGGAAATGTAGGGTAGGTTCTGGACTTGAGGAAACGGGAAACAGACAAGATATTTCAGACAGGAAGATTAGCGTGTGAATGGTCTCAGCCCGTGATGAGCAGCAGAAATATAGGGTGAACCGCAACGATCAGCCACATATGTAATTTAAAATTTTCTAGTAGCCACATTAAAAAAGTAAAAAGAATAGGTCCCATTAATTTCAATAATATATTTTATTTAATGATATATATATATATATATTTATATATATAGTCATTTTGACATATAATCAGTATAAAATTGAGATTATTTTACATTCCTTTTTTGGGGCAAAGTCTTTGAAATCTGCTGTGTATTTTGAATTTACAGCATATCTCAATTCAGAGTAGCTCCATTTCAAGGGCCCGGCAAGGGGGCTAGTGGCTACTGCGTCGGACGACCCAGATCTAGGCTCTTGACTCCGTTATTTACAGATAAAATTTGATTAAATAGGAGGGTTACTTTTCTTAGAGTGTTTCATATTTCTTCTCACAGTGGTTAGCGCATTGAAACCATGATGTAAGTTGCCTAGCTATTCCTGAAGATTTTCTTTATATCTTCTAATTTCTATTGTTTCTAATTGTAAATTCCTGAGCAACAGACATTTTGAGTAAAATGAATGGAAACACCTAGTAAAGCAGTGTGAGACATTAAAAAGACAAAATCAGTTAAATACTGATTTTTTCCCCCCTTCTTAAGCGAGTAGTTCGGTGTCCTACATTCATGGCCAGCAAGTCTTCCTGTCATTATAATGTCAAAATGACAACAGTGTATTTGTTTGTAATACTGGAAAATCATAAAAAAAAAAAAGGTAGTTTGACTCTTCCAACAGCCTGAGTTTTGCAAACTGCTTGTGTATGTCAGCGTTTATTCATATAGTGTGTATATGGGGCGTTTGCGTGTGTGTGTGTGCGTGTGTCTGAGTGATTCTAGCGTCAGTGGGTTTGGAAGAGTGGCAGGCAGAGTAGGAGAGTTGAAAGAAGGCTGGAATCGGGGCCAGAAGACCCACCTTTTACTTCCTGCTCTGACACTAACTCCCGGGCTGAACAGTGGAGAATTCGTGAATCTGGGAGCCTGGGCTTCAATCTCCTAAATGAACACTCGGTTACGCCCTGTCCAGGCCGCTCTAGTGCAGTGAGTCCGTGATTACTAACACTGGGGAGCGAGGCATTGCCATGGAAACAGGCACTGCAGCAACATAATGAGGTTGAACAGTTTCCCACTTTCGATATGGACCTATTATCACGGCTGTTTTAATATTTAAGGATAAATATGCTCATTTCTTGAGAGGAATGTGTAAAAATCAAGAAATATTTTATATACCCAACATCGTATACAAAAAACAGATTTAGGTGTTAAATGTGAGTGTGTGTATATATATATCTATGTCTATATCTGTGTTACCAGACTGACATATATAGATGTCAGTTCTTGGCTGATCATTTTAACAACCTATTTCAAAGAAGCAAATATAGTGATTTCATAAAATAGGACATAGAATAAATGACTCATTGTAAATGTAATAAGTAACCCTTTCCTTGCCTAATCAGTTCCCCAAATGTGGTGCTTGTGTTCTCCATGGGGAAAAATACAAAGCGTTGCTTTGACAGACTTTGATGATCATTTTGTTTTGCATTTACTTTGGACCTTTTCTCTAAAGAGTTCAAGGAATTTCTTAACCAAGTTTTAAATTAAATTTTAATCCCCAAATGCTCTTGAGATATAGGTAAGTTTGGGAAGGGATTATTATCAAGCAAGCTATCACACACACAAAGAACAGCTCTTGGATTGATGTAATTAGTCACTTCCATCACTGGTTCCTGCTTCATGACATTAACCCTGTATTTACACACCCTGAATACAGACCAGAGTAGAAATAGTTGCATGCAAGCCATGTTACGTGACATTTGCTTTTTAAAGGATTTATAATGTTTTCACTCTGAAGAATAGCAATTTATGAATGAAATCGTATACATATTTTTATTTTTAAGAATGGATTTCCAATATTGCCTTCATGAACTCTCTTCAGAATTAATTCTGAGTAATTTGAGTAAATAAGAATGCCTTTGAAGAATAAACATATATTGTATATGCACACTATACATATGGGTGCCATGTGACAGTTAATTCTGATTATAGATATATACTGGTTTTTGTTTATATGTGTACGTGTGTGTAGCAATAAAAACAAATTATTGGAAGTGAATAATAAATTATCATTAAATTATGAAAGTAAATATTGTATGTTTTACATAAAATAAGCAGTTAAAATTATTTGACTTCAATTTTAAGGGAGAAATTAATAAATTGAGGTGAAAATAAATGAGGAATTGGTGTAATAGCACAAGTTTAGTACAGGAGCCAGTCTGCTTTTGAGCTTTGGCTTTTGAAGACTATATAACTTTTTTCATATTTTTTTCTTTTTAACTGGGCTCACCTAACTTTCTTGTTTGCCAACTGTGCCAATTCAACGCTGGAAGGAAGAAAAGAAATGTGCCCTTGCCCTATACTCTTAAACTATCTCCACTGTTTACTCTGGAACCCAAATGAGGTAGTCTTGGGTTCAGAGAGAGTAGTTTGGGGGTCTTTATGAAAATTAGCTCACCGATATGTGCCTCAGTTTCTCTTCTTTCAATAAATAGGAGCGCAGTCTGTCAAAACAGGAAAGGAGCTGAGAGGGGAGGGTGCTGAAAATACCCTCCATCTAGAAAATGGAGTCGAGAGCAACCACTCCGCCAACCTGCCGGGGTTACCGGAGGGCTCCCAGTGTAGCCCTGTGCACACGGGGTGTTATTGGTGCGCAAAAAAGTCTCCTGTATATTACCTCTGGCATTTAATAAGAGCAGCCATTTTTACAGATAAACAGAGGCCCACAGAGTTTTCAGTAGATTATCCAAGATTCCAGAGTTCGTGGTCATCTTTGTTCTGCATGACTGTCAAAACGGAATCATTACTGATTTTAGATAATTCAAGGAGAATAAAACAGGCTGCTGAAGGAGGTGGGGCAGTGGGCCTCTGCAGAAGGGTGACCGCCTCTGGGCACCCCCCGCCCGGGGCCCAGTGCCGCGGAGACGTGATCCGGGACCGAGGACGAGGGGCTGAGTCCGCTCAGTCAGCGTGCGGAGGCGTCACACCTGAGGGTGGCGCTTCCCAGGCATCAGCAAGGGACACGGAAGGAAAGAAAGATCTAGGCTCTAAGCTGCGCCTTCACAAAGCCTTCCTAATTCCTCAGCTCGGTCCTCACAATATTCACGGAGGCTGGTGGGATCTCTTTTCTCTGGGTGAGAAAAGGAGCTGGGCTCTGCCAGTGGGGTAAGCGCTGGTCTTCCTTGGCGGTAGGTAGAGGAACCCAGTTTAGGGGACATTTGGCTTTGGCTTTTGAAATTTCATGCCATTACAAAATGGTCCTTGTTGCTCAAGATGGAATACTGGAGCCAGAGAGCACAAAACAATAGATTAAAAAACACACACACACACACACACACACACCACATGGCTCTATACAGCTAAAAGCAAAAATGCAGCTTACTGGGACATTATAAAGAATGCTTCACCCTCCAGATAACTTGTTCCCGGTTCTGAAAGCCAGCTGGTGTGTCCTGTGTTGGTGCCCGCCTCATCTTTCCAAGGGCTCTTGAGGGCTCTGTTGTTCAGAAAATGCAGCCTGAAAGCTTTCATGGAGAACTGTCTTCTTTAGCTTTGAGGCACTTTGACCTTGACCAATTCCCCTTGACAGGGCGCGCTTAAGCACAGAGCATTTATCATGGGCGCCTGTTCAGGTCTGAGTCATGCGGTTGTCTTTTCTTTAACCGCTGAAATATTTCAATCTGGCCGGTCTGTGTTGTGTGCAGTCCCCACAAATGCTTCTTGAACTGTGGGATATGGTTTATAATTACTGAAATCCTGTGTATGTTTATTTTAATAGTAATTATAAATTTTTTTTTTTTTGGAAACAGCCCATCAGGTTGGTTCTTTCCTGGGTAGTCTAGATCCTTTAGTATCAACACTCAATATTATAATTGCAAAAACAGGAAAAAGGAAAGTTTTTTTTTATTTTCCTTTCAAAATCTTTTTACGCTGTTTCTTCTTCACAAAGTTCCGTCATGCATATTATGTTGTTAGATGCGCACCATCACTTTGTGAGTTAGTACAGCAGGAATTGTTATTTCCATTATTCTGATGAAAAAAATTCCCTGAAGTCCAGATATCTGCAATGCCTTGTCAACAGTCCCACAGCTGAGGGGCTGGTATAAAAATCTGTCACCCCACCCCCCACCCCACCTCATCCCCAGTCTTGGAAGCTTTCCTCTGTACTGTAGTGTTTTGAAATTTGAGATATTTCTTTGAGGGGGGAAGAAAAAGCTTTTAAGTCTTTGCTTCAAGCATATAACATTGTTTGTTTAAAAAAAAAAGAATGAGAGTCAATAAACATTTATTAATTGAATGCATGACTCAGCTAAATAATTTAGAAGATACTGTTTTTGCCAACAATCTTGCCTGGGAGGATGTTTTTGAGTTTCTGTGAGCTTGTTGCTACAGAAACTCTTAAAAAAAAAAAAAAAGCAAAAAACAAACAAAAAAACACTGAAAAATGAAGAGTAAAAGCAAATGGGGGACAAAATACCCAACTGTGGCACTATCACAAACTCTTTGGATCCATCAAATTAGTAAAAATCCTAGCCAGGCTCACAGAATTTTCTATATGCTGTGCTTTACTACTTTATTGCTGTTTGTTTATACATCTCAACTTTTCAAAAAGATAGAAGTAAACCCTTGAAAACTGGGACCCTATCATTTATTTCTTTTGTTCTCTTATCCCACGAGCCCAGAGTTTAACTACTATAATCAAAGGCAATTAAAAATACCAATCCACCAGTTGAAGTTAATTTAAGAAAGATGCTGTTCCAAGAATCCATATAACGGATTCTCTAGGTCAGTGCTGGTGGTTAATTTTCAACTTTGGTCTCTAGCCAGAGGCAGTACCAACTTGTTGTCATGCAATTAAAAGTTCCAAAGGACAGAAATGATGTCTTTTTTTTTTTTTTTTTTACAGTGCCTGAGTAGCAATATTCAAAGATATGTGTATACTTGATGACTTACACACACAAATGAATAGCAGACTGGGACCAGTGCCCCACAGGCCATTAAAACCTGCCCTCCGGCCCCGGGACTCCACAAACTGTATCTCTTGGATTTTTTCTCCCTTAAGACTAACAACAGAGTTAGCTATGACCCCCTGGTTTCACCCCACTCCAGAGAAGCTGACATCATTGTCTTCTGTCTTAATCACCATAAGCAAACAGGGGGAAAAGAAACATTAAAAAAAAAAATAGGGTTAAAATTTTGTAGAGTCCTTAAAGGTGTGGTCGCCTGGCTTGACTTCCTGTCTCATCGGAGATGACAGCTTCAGCCTTGTACTCTTAGCTCTGAGGGTGGGGCTCACCAAACCACGTTCCTCCTTCTGGTCCTCTGTTGCCGGAAAGCAGTGTAGACCTTCTGTCTTGCAGAGTTCCCTCTTCCCGGGTTACACTGCATTCAAAAAGTCAGTCCAGGAAAAATCAGTGGAGACCCTAATGGTCCATCAACACCTTTTAAGGCTTCCATATTGGGTTATAGCCAGTAAACCGAGCTTCTGCCTATGAATAGTTTATTCATTCTTCAAATGTCTATTTAATATCTGCTAGGTTCCTGGCCCAGTTCTAGGTGTTGGAGGTCTAACAGTGAACAAAGCGATGATCGCTGGTTTCCCAGAGCTTACATTCTAGTGGAGGAAGCAAGAAAATAAACAGGACAGATTGTGTTAATTACTTTGGGGAAAAAAAAAAAAATAGGGCAAGCCAGGGAAGGTGGGGTTAGTATTTTATGCGGGCCATTAGGGAAGACCTGTCTGATAATAAGGTGGCATTTGAGCAGAGACTTGAACACTTGAACGAGAGAAGTCCTGGAAAGGGAGAAAAGAGTTCCAGACAAAGAGGAAGAAGATAAAGTACAAGCTCGCAGAGCACTGGGGGACACAGTGCGTGCGCCGGCAGTGGAGGGTCGGGGAGCAGAGGGGGCCGCGGCAGGAGACAAGACTGGAAAGGGAGAGGCTGCTTGGGGACTGAAAGATTAGGTCCCACAGCACCTTGGAGGCATCACCTTGCAGACGTTGTAAGGGTTTCGGCTTTTACTCTAAGTTAGAAGGTGAGGCAATGGAGAGCTTTGAAAGGAGTCTAGTGACATGGCTTGACTTACACTGTGACGGTTCTGTGCTTAACTCAGCTGGCTTGTTGGCCCTCGGAGAACGAGGGTTATGGCTTATTCATCCCTGTAGACACTTCCTGACATAGACGAGGTCTCAAGGGGCAAAATGGCTCCAGAGAGCGTCTTGGTGGGTCGTCTGACAGAGCTGTGCTTAGGAGCCTCAAGACAATGGTTGTCTTGTCTCTCAGGCACTTCAAAAATGTCGCACACCCAGTGTAAACCAGTTCTCAGTCGGTTCATCGTAATCAGCTGAAATTGACTACTGGGACAATCTTCTTCTTGTTCTTTCTGTGCCCTTTGTGCTGGCTCTGGAAGCCATTGCCTGTTTTTATTTCCCCACTTTGGTTGGAAAGAAAATTACGGAGTTGCTTTTCCTGGCATCATAAGAATGACATTTGTGTGTAGTTATCAGCCCTGAGTCTGGCTGGGTCTGTCAAGTCTTAAGCAGATAAAAATGAAGGAAGGGCCTTCTTTGGGCTCTTGTAGTTATGAGATTGCTGGCAATGACAATCTTACAGGAGCTCACCTTGATAGATGCTTCTTTGTTTTTGTTTGGACACAGACTTAACAGATTAGATCTGCCAGAATCAGCGAACTAGTCTGCTTGATGTTTGAAGATACCAGGTGACTATGCGCAAGGATGCAACATTAGATTAGAAAGTCATAAAGGACAGTCTGTTCTAAGCCTTGTGCAACAACCAACTGGAAGACTGTCTTTTCTGGACTTACCCTGAGGGATGATGGGCCTAAGAGAGAGGATCTGAGTGGAAAGGCTGCAGTCTGGGATCACCCAAAACATCCTCCTGCTCCAGTGCAGGGACCAGGGCATCATGTTTCTCTGGAGTGGGATTCTCATAGCAGATCAAGTGCTTCTGGTCAGGTGTCTTCCCTCTGCTTTCGTGCTTCTGCTGCTTCCGCCAAGCTCAGCTCCTAAAATACCATGTGGACTCCAGAGCACTGGTGTTGTGCTGATTTCAGGACTCACACTAAAAGCAGGAGAGGAGGCGGCGCAGGAGTGGAAGCAGCAGGGAGGAGAAATGAAACAGGGAGTCACGTGGAAAAGAGAGACAGGCAATCTGGACCACTTAGGATCATGACCTGGATATCAGGCATCTCCTTTATTGACAGAAGGCTTGCCGGGAAGGACTGCATTTTCAAGGACATGTTAGATTCTGGTGACACTTATCTTGGGATTTCCCCAGCCTCCAAGTCACCAACTGCGTGCGTCATGTTTCTTTGCATTCTGCAGTAATGAAGGCATTAATGTTTTTGAAGAAATAGAGGGCTGTAGAAATCAGTAGCTGCGTGGGCTTTGTTCTTGTGTTGAATTCACTGGAGGATACTGCTCTCATTTGTATACTCAACAGTGTGACTTCACCCGTAATTGGATGTTACTTGTTCATTTTTTTTCCCCCCTGGAGAGAAATCAGAGCTTCTTAAATCAGAGATGTTTCTCAGCCTGGCGAAGATGGAGACTTTTCACAATCTGTGTTTCCCCAGTTGGCATAGATGTGAAAGCCAGTGGGGAAAGTACCAGTTGAAAAAAGTATTCAGAGCGGCATTTATTCAAGACTGGAAACAGATCAGGTGGCTTATGGAGCAGAGAGATAGATGTCTTCCCTTAAGACTTAACTCGCGAGCTTCAGCACTGACTGAGCAGAGCTAATGTACTCTTTTCTGAAAGGAAATGGGGCCGAGAAGAATGACAACAGCAAAATGCTCGAACAGAAAAAAACATCACAACTTTTTATCGAATTCTCGTTTGCGATGTGTGGTGTAAACTTATCAATCATTGTGTGACATTTTACAGTGTAGCAAGATTTTGGTGTTTGTGAAACATCATTTTGAAATTGCCCCAAACTAGATTTCTCTCTCTCCCTTTCTCTCTCTCTCTCTCGTCAAACTGACGTTGGGTACAAGTTTATGAATCTTGAATGACAAGTCTATTCGCTCAAACTCTTTTGATTGCAAGTTACAGAAGTAAACTTGAGTTTTCTTAAAAAAAAAAAAAAAAGGTGGGGTGGAATTTTGTCAAAAAGAAAAGTCATGTCTTGGGGAGCTTCAGACAAGAAATCCAGCTGGGTCCCTGGAATGTTCTGGAATTCAATTCTGGAAGGCTCTCAAGTGACTGTTTCCTTTCTCGGCTGCCTCTCCATTCATTTTGCTCTGTGTTTCTTGATCTCATCAGATCTGCCTTTATGGCAGATGAAGGCTTTCCCATAGCTCCCAAACTGCCGTAATTTCAATCTCCCAGTGTGACTGCATAGCAGTTCAAAGCCTGGTTTCACGTCCTTGGAAGGGAACATCTGTTTGCTTCTCAGACCCCATCCTCTTGGGTCAGAAAGCCATCCCCGGTTTCACCATCCGCAGCATGAATATAGATTCTGGGGGCTCAGCTCTGTGGGTTTGGGGGTGGGGGCGGGGAAGTTTCGAGAAGAAGAAAGTTGTGATGGGCTTGGTGGGTTATGCCAAATTCATCTATCCTACTGTGCGCCAAGTGAGGTGCTGCCTGGCCTCAAGGAGGCTCTGAATAAGTATTTGTCAAATGAAATATTTATTGACTGGATAAAAGAACATCTTTGGTTAGATAAAGAAGGCCATTTTTGCATTTTTAATTTTCATAATAGAACTCTATGTTGATTTCATCGTCACAGGTAACTTAAAACTTAAGTTACATTTGTTAAAATCATTGGATTTCTAGCTGTTTCTTTGTATCTGTAAAATCATTTTAAAATTTAAAAAAGATAAATTGCTGTGAGAACATATGAATGACTTAATATACATATTAATTCATTTTAATAATACATTTTTTTTTTAATTTATTTGCTATTCATGAAGACTAAGCCTGGAGTAATTCGCCCTGTCCCTGTGAAATCCAAAATCCTGCTGACACAAGAGGAGGAGGTCTATGAACCCAACCCTTTCAGTAAATACCTGGAAGACAACAGCGACTTCTTTTCTGAGCAGGTGAGTGTGCACATGAGAAAATCTTTGGTATTTGGATAAATAACTCTATGAAATAGAGAGATGCTTCTTTGAATAGACTACGTGCAAGAAAATATTTATGTGATGGGACTATCCTTAGTAATAAACAAGATCTATGTTTTTGCATAATAAAAAATTCATAAGTATTTCCAGAATGATATTTTGAAGTATTTAAATGCCTTTTTTCTAAAAGTTTTCTACTCAGTGCTGGGATCGTTTGGGCGACAAAGGCACTGCCGTCTAAAGACATCATGGAGTCACTGGTTGGAAGGGCCATATAGGTGCTGGTTTCTTACTTCTAAAATCCCCAGGGGGGAGGGTATGGCTCAAGTGTGGAGTATGTGCTCAGGATGCATGAGGTCTTGGGTTCAATCCCCAGGACCTCTGTTAAAAAAAAATTAAGTAAATGAACCTAATTACCTGCCCCCCCTCAAACAAACAAACAAGCAAGCAACAACAAAAAAATTAAATCCTGCTTCCTTTTGAAGTGAAGCAATGCTTTATGTTAGTACATTTGACGAAAGATCTCTTGTTTGGA
The DNA here is from genome assembly GCF_009834535.1 of Camelus ferus. Classification (NCBI taxonomy): domain Eukaryota; kingdom Metazoa; phylum Chordata; class Mammalia; order Artiodactyla; family Camelidae; genus Camelus; species Camelus ferus. The sequence goes on from NC_045715.1 coordinate 36,323,134, forward strand.
TTCATATCAGCTTAGTAGAGATGATGTGATCCCCCAGAGTGAATGGTACCTGTTAGGGAATAGGCTTACGTTATTTTAAGGCTTTGTTGGTCTTTGGTTTATGTGCAAAAATGGTACACTGTCTTCCCCTTATGTAGCTGCTATGTTGAAAAAGGTATAATAGAAAGTTATTGATGGTGCTTTGTAAGTTACTGGGAAAAAATATAACAATATACACTTAGGCAACATAAAAGTTCAAAATTAGTTCAAAGAGAAACCTTACATCTTTGCTTGTCTTATTAAAATGCAACAAACAGGTATGGGTTCTGTATTTTATGTCTCAAGCATCATTACAGGCTTAAGCAATGTATGCAGTCCAGAAAGCTTGCTGGATCCAACCAGGACACGCTAGATCACCACATTTGGGAATCTAGAATAACATAGACCAACAAATGAATAGAAGGCGCTGTACTCTTTGTAAATTCTAGTTTGAAAATGATAACTAGCAGCAGTCTTGAAAATACAAATTACGTTCATCATCGTGAAACCTAAGGATGTCTTATCTGCACGCAGGAGCTGTGCGACACTGAGCAAGTTGCCTCGTCTCGCCCGCCTTCTGGGTCTTAACGCATAACATGAGCTATTCAGATCGGGTACTTTTAAGCATCCTTCAAATTCTAAAATTTAAGTACCTTAAAAATCTAAGGCGAACTGTGACTAGGGTAAAAGCCTTGAGAACTTTCATTGTAAATAATTCCTCATGCTTAGCTACAGTTTTTCTTTATAAAATGAAGATGATAACATTTTCTTATTTAGCGGTACTTTGTGAAGACTGAAAGGATGTTGGTAAGTCACACATTTTTAGAAGCCACTAACATCATTGAAAATGCTGATGATTAGAGGCAGTTATTTTCACTTTATAGAATAAAATGTAGCCCTCACTTTATATTAAGTAGAGAAATCTTACTGAGATATAAGATTGTCTTCACTCCTTCTACATGTAACAGAAATGGAAATTCCTGGTAGGAAAATATATTTCCATCAACAAAAACATGTGCTAAATAGCTATTGCTTATCTGACACTAATAATTTAGAGGCTTAATGTGACATTTTTGACAGTAGGGGATTGTTGTAAAAATTTATAAGAGTAGTCTAGTGTTATAGGACAAAAAAATGCCAACATTTAAAATAAATTTCACACATTCTCCATGCAACACATTCTTCAAATAGGATCGGATACTGTAAAATAATGTTTGTTTTTTTGTGTCAGTGTAATTTCCAATGTATGCATTTTACCTTGAACAAGATTCTTTATAGAATGTCAAGTTTGTCTACCTACAATTTGTCACCCATTTACTGTCCTCTGAAATGACAAAGTTTTCAGGTGGCAGAAATTCTTCACATTAAAAGGAGTTTTACCAATTCTTTTCATGACTTTTCCTGAACATACAGCCAGTTTAAAGCTCTGTTTAGGTACCACAGAAACCTACGTACTTTCAGATAATTTGTGGAAAATCTGAGGTCTTTGACAAGCATTTGGGTGCCACAGACATAGTCTCATTTATATTTTCTTTCAGTCAGTTCGTTCTTGTGTGTTTCCCAACTTCCGTGTGGAACACGGGAAGTGCTGAGTCAATAGACTGTCAGGATTGAAAGAGGTCTAGTGTCCTACTTAAAAGTGAATTCCAAGCATTCCCTGGTCTTATTCACTGACCTTGCGGGAGAGGGAAAATGCATATACTGGCAGTTCGGAAGCCATCCCATATAATATATATTCTAGCAACGGACCTTTGCTTCAGCTCGAACTACCATCTCCTTGGGTCCAGAATCCACAATGGAGGCAGATACAAAAGTCAGCTCACAAGGGGAGATGCTGAGATCTTAAAAAATAAACCGAGTAACAATCATTTTTATCTCAGCATCGCTACTTCGTCAGAACTTCAACAGAAGAGAGCGTACTCAGATTCAGCTCTAGTCACCATTGTGGCCGCTACTACAGAATAAATTGAATAGTTCCGAACTCAGTGGATCTCACCCACCCATGTAATGGGAAATTCTTTAGCCAGACAGCTGGGCCAAATTGAAATAGCTCATAGTCACTAATCTACCTTGTACCGGGGACAGTTCCACATGACGGGAGCTGTTGGATGGGGCTGTTAAATCAATAAATTTCCCACAGTGGCCTCGCGACCATGAAATATGTTTTCAAAACTCTGTGAGAAAATGTCAGACACCGAAGAGGATGAGACCAGACGGAGGCGATTTCCTGTAGCTTAAGGAGGTACAGCCAGGCAGCCTTCAGAACTGATAATGAACTGAATATTTGCCTGGAGACAGCCTCCGAGTCCAAAAAGCAAAGTTTGAAACCAAACGCCTGATCAAGTAACAGAGACTTATTCATCAACAGTTTTCACATCCAACTGGCAAAGGCCAGGAGACACCATTCAGCATCAGATGAATTTTCCCACAGAGACTCCTCAGAATGAAATGTGAGCTTTTCTGGAATTACCTTTCGATCCATTATTGTATCAACTTGTGGTCCTTTTGAGTTCTTCCGGAATATCCTCACGCTCCATGTACAGATTTCAAACGCTGGTGGTGCACTTTAAAGCATGGTTCTGTTGGTAATTAAAGGCAGAGGTGGAAAATAACGAACCGAATTGATTGGATGAATGGACCCCCAGAAGACAAAGAGGCTGAGAAAAATCCATTCACTGATGAAAATGAAGATACCGAAGAGACAAAAGGGTTTTTGTTTGTCTGACTGCTTGTGAGTTTGCAAAATATATTGATCGCTTTCTGGTCATTTAATGATCGAATTAGATACAGGTGATCTTCTGCATTTGCAGGTTCTCCACCTAATCTAAAAAGCGATTGCTAACCTCAGTTGTAGAAAATGTTATATAAAATATTCTCTCATTCTTTATCAATTAATAATTCAACCCATAATATTAGCTACGTCATTTCTCTCTTGAAGCCCTAGAGAATTGTATAAAAAAGATTTTTGGACAGAAGTGAAGGGGGTCACATTGTTGTTTCATCTGATTTTCCAGGAAATCTTTTTTTTTTTTAATGAGAAATAACATTTCCAGCATGCATGCCTCTTAAATTTTATTTTCCTTCTAATTGCTTCACTAGGGAAAAGAACATGTTTTTGTGTGAAAATGACCATTTAGTGAATTTCCTCCACAGCGCTGTCACGGAGAACAGGAAGGAGCATGACAGGGGATTTTCTTTGTTGTAGTATTTTTGATCTTTCTTTTCTTCTGAGTTTTCTTAGGCATCTGACTTCCCCACCAAACTCTCTGTTTGACATTCAACTTTGACGATTACGTGGGTGACTTTCAGTTTCCTATCTGGTTATTCATGGAGCTGTATGTTTACCGTGACTCTCACCTTTTCCCCCTTACGTCAGCCACGTGTTACTGTTACAGAGCAAACACCTCTGTCAAAAGGTGAAATAGATAACCTGCTGCCTTTTATTCTGGATGGCTTCTTGCTTTGCCACAAACTGCTACTTTTTCAACATTTGTTTCTCAAATCACAATGGCTCACTCGCTTGTAATCATTTATTCATTGGCCAAGTAGGAACAACTTTTTGATACCTCTAAGGAATTTTTTTCTATTGCTCTCTTAATTTATCTAGGTCAGCATTTCCTGTGAGTTTAAACAAAAGTAAAAGTTTCTGTAACCAGTAAATTTGAGAAATGTTAAATGAGTTTCACTTTCTTCAGGACTTCTTTTCTCCATCGCAGCTCTGCAGATAGCAGACGTAGTTCCGTTATTTTTTTTTTTTTTCAAATCTGTAATCACAAACTGTTTTCACCCAGGAACTCACTGTAAGAATGAAGATTTAGGTAAACGGGTGTGTGAAAATCAGTATACAAATCTGTGATTATTTTGCATCTTTTAATTAGAACTGGTGGACTTGTGTAGGAAGTTAAGAAAACACGACGTCACTCTCTGATTCATAACTCGGCTGCGTGGATGGTTGACAAAAACAGGATGGGTGCTCCCTGAATGTCAGTGGACTCTGAAGATTTGGGAACCTTTGTAGAGAACCTAGGATTAACTGGCCACATGGTTTTCTTCTTAAAACTCTTCTATGCCAGCCCAAAAGACTTCTTGTTTTTTTCTTTAGAGCAGTTTTCGTGATAACCACGCAGTTATAGTAGTTAGAAAGGGCTGCCCTATTTTGTGGTCAAACAGCAACCATTGTTATGACTTTACCTTTTTAAAAACTGAATATGCCCAGCAACCAAATAATAAATCCTAAAATTTTATTTTTGAAAAAAAAAAAAGATGGTTCACTCCCTTTTGTTATCAATTTATCTTTCATCATTGCTAACCTTTTATTAAGAAATAGTTTTCAGATGAAAACATTTAACCTTTTTAAGGCTAGAAATGATTAAGTGGCTTCCTCAACAGTTTTAAAGGAAGAGATCAGAAATTTCTTTCAGGGTTACAGTTCTTCTGGAAGAATTAAGATCAGAGATTTGGCTTCTCCAAGCTCTACCAGGTTGTTTTTGTTTATTCAAGTGATGAAATTCTTCTGAGATTTTCTCTTCTTTTTTTTTTCTTCCTTCTTCCCTTCCCTCCTCTCTTCTTTCCTTCCTCTATATGTAATAAGCAATAGACAATTTATCATAAGTAGGTTATGTACTATATGTAATAATTTATCATCAACACAATAAACTTTAAAAAAAAATTTTTTTAAAAATTATCCTATAGAGACAAGATTTGCTTCTCTCTCCAGGATATAATCAGATAGGACCATCTCTTCAAACTTAGGCTTTTATATCCCCCTTTTATCTATTAATAATAATAATAATAATAATAATTATATTATTATTATTGGCTTTAAGCTTCCTCTTGACCTGGTTGTGTATGTACCAAGGAAGACTGGAACTGAACGGTTCCGGTTTTCTGCATTGCTAAGGGACGCTTCTTTTCCTGTCCTCTTCCCATTGCTTTCTGTAGGGTTCAGACTCTTACAGAGATTTTTACTTGCTTTAAAACAAACACACACACAAAGAAGACCTATTGCCACTTCTATCATAATCGATGGAATAACTCTAATAAATCACTTAAGCAACTGAACTCTAATAATCAGTTAAGCCCTGGAGCACCTGTTGTTTAGCAGATACTTGGTGAATATAGAGTGACTGACTCTGCCCCAAGCTGCTGGGAGATGAAGACAACCTGAAGGCTTTCTGCGAATGTGTCCTGTGTTTTGTAACTCATGACGTCCCCAGATATTTAAGAGGGCTGATCATTACCGTATATAGAACCTCTCATGTAAATTATGCTCCCGTTTTTTTAAAATAAGGTTTTGTTGCAATAGAATTTACAATTCTATATCGATTTTCCCTGAAAAGTGTCAAACAACAGAATTTCCAAAGAGAGAGGGTAGCTGTGTTAAAGTAATTTGAAGTCCTATGCAAAGTAGATACTACTCAAAGATTAGACAGTTCCTTGTATTTGTTGGCAAGAAAAGAAAAGATGCATTCTTACGTTTTACTTCAGAGGAGTCTACGTCTCAAACCTTCTGGAACTTCCAGTCAAGGTCAGCCTGTGGCTAGAACTGAGGATGGTGACGACCACACGCCTTTGGCGGAGTTTTGTCTGGTGGTACATGTACCACGTGGCGTGCCTCTCTCAGGACACTGTCGACCGTGGTCTCCTCCCTTCCCGCCCAAACAGCTTTGATCCCACAGCATCCTTAAGATGATTTGGGGGCTAGGTATCAATACGTACACCGAGGAAATGCAGTCACAGAAAGGGGCTAGTGATTTTCTTTTCTCTAATGAGCAGTGAGAAGTGGAATCCAGGTGGAATGCGCTGAGAGGAAGACACAGTAAACACTGGATCTGTTTTTTGTCTATAAATGCTAAGATCGATGTGTTTGGAACACATGTTAACAATCTCTAAACATTGGAGAGATTGTTAAATATTTTTTAAAAACATTTAATTGAAGTGTAGTTGGTTTACATTGTTAGTTTCAGGTGTATAGCAAAGTGATTCAATTACACATCTACGTACATATATATTTTTTCTTTTCAGATTCTTTTCTATTATATGTTATTAAAGAAATTGAATATAGTTCCCTGTGCTCTACAGTAGGTCCTTATTTTATATATAGTAATGTGTAAATTGGGGGCTGGAGAATAATAGACACACATTACTAGATTATTAAATATTTTAAAGCATGGATGAGATTAGACAGACTTTGCATCATGACACATAAGCCTGAAGCTGAGTTATGTGAAGAGAATTGGGAACCTTCTCTTCCTCACTCTGTTCCAAGATAAAATAACTTTAAGTTTGTAATTTTGGCAGAGAAAACAATAAATCCAAATGAGAAGAGCAACCAAGAGAGCAGCCATGGCAGAGAATGAAGCAGAGAGTTAAAACTACTAAATAGACTGTGTTTCTTTTTTTAAAATTCCATTAATGAAACCAAAGACAGCTTGAAAAGTCCAGCCTATGGAAGCTGAAATCAGGCTAATGAAGCAGATGATTTTAAATAAATATACAGGAAAAAAAGAAAACAGGATGTAAAATGTATTTTTCTTTATCTCAAAGGCTGCGTGAAAGGAACAATCTGCAGTAAATTTGTAAATTCAGATTTGGCGAGTCCTTAGAGTTGGGAGAGCTGGTCAGTTTTTAGAGTTCTTCAAAATAATGTTCTCATCTGCAAATAAAGACATCTAAGTGACATTTAATCTGCTGCAGCCCAGCCATCCAAATCCCAGTGTGTCTTATGGACTTTTAGATGTTTAATGTATATATATTTTTACCTGACTTTTCCTTGAAAATAGAAGATGCGTTTGGTGAGAAACAGCTTCGCAGGAGCTGATTGTCACTCATTTTTGTCCAGTAGAGCTGAGAGGCTTAGCATATTTGACTTGCTCTAAGAAAAGCAAGTATATATGATTTTTATCTCATTGGGTAAGTTCAGAAAAATAGAAGTGTTTTTCTCCATCTGTGGCTAACTGGTTTTCAGGAAGTTTCAGGCCCTCATGAATTGGGTTTTGTAGAAGGACTGGCCCTTATTCAGAGGGCAGGCCGGTTTCACCTCCCCGTTCCAGAAACCACATTCAGGCCGGAGCTAAGGTCCCTCATTCGTTTGATGTATAACTGAACCCAGAGGGGAATTAAGACAGCCTGGCTCTGCAGAGAGAGCTCTGAAGTTCGTGTTCTGGTTGTCACGGCGTGGTTACCCAGTACGCAGTGCATTTGTGAGATCTGAACCTCATCACTGAAATCAGGGGACTGGACTAGACCAGTGCTTCTCAACTGGCATGACTTTGCCCCGGATGTCGTCCATTGTCATGACTGGGGAGGGAGTGCCAGCTGGTGGATAGAAGTCGAGGGTGTTGACAAACGCCCTACGGTGTCCAGGACAGTCCCCCACAAGGGCTTACCCTGCTCCAGCAGTCACTTTTCTGCTTCCTACGAAGGAGAGAAACGTCGTGATAGAATGCAACGGAATGAACACGGGCTCCGTGTGATCTTGGGAGGATCAGTCAACTCTCTGAACTGCAGTTTCATCCTAGAAAGATGGGGCTACCAATCTCATTTCTAATCTTCTTTCGTGATGACATGAAATAGTCTCCGTGAAAGGGCTCTGGACGCTTTAAAGGGGGTGGAAATTTTAAATGTTTATTGTCGTTAACCTTTTCTTTTAGAATCACTCTTAATTTTGGAAGAAAGGAGTTGACTTCCTACTAAAGGATCACCAAAGGCATTCTCCTCTTTCTGCCCACGTTTATGAGAAATCAGAGAAGGCTTTTTTCTGTGTTACTGTCTAACAACATCTTTAACTTAAATTGAGCCTTCCCTCCCCCCCGCCCCGCCCCAAACACACCCAGGTTAGCAATGCAGGATGAGAAACTATATGTAAAGAGAAACATAAAACTCAGCATTTTAATGCTCTAGTGCCCACTGTGATTGATTATAAAATATTTTTTCTTTCTTTTGTCTTGAGCGGGTCTCCATCAAATATCTTTACACTTCCCTAATGTTATCTGCTCTGTGAAACTTGCCCTCAGCCAGCCACAAACTTTAAGCACTAAATAATCCAAATGCTGTCTTCAAAATTATGCTTGAATCATTGAAAATCTTTTTATAGGGAATTTGAAATAGCTAAGCATATGCTACCTTTTTCACATTTCACACGTTCACATTTTTTGGTTCAAATCAAGACGTGAAATAGATGTGTTGCTTTAAGTATGTCTGTTTTTAAAATGCATATGGATTCTTCAAAATTAGGGCAGATCAACAAGAAGTTATGCCATATGTTCAAAATTAAGGGACCTAATTTATCTTGGTTTGGTCTTAGTGAAATGTGGATCATTGGAATCTCTTCTTAGTAATTTGGAGTTTCTGTGATAATATGGGTAAAATGTTGGTAAATCTTTGGCTGGAGGAGTCACTCCTCAAGAAATACATTGTAGCTCTTCTTGACTTTCTGAGCTGAGTGTTGTTTTAAATTCAAGCTGTAGCAGAAATGCTATAGTTCTGATTGTAAATTGTTTTAAGCTCCAGGCAAGATTTAAAAAAAATGCAAGTAAGTGCTGCATTTAAAATTAAGTGTTGTTGTACCAAAGAGGTGGGAGGAAGGAGGGAGGAAGAAGTTAAAAGCTCCAGTAATTTCACCCCCTGGTGCTTTGAGTCCCCAAAGGCACAGAGGACTGTGGTGTGGCGAGGGGGCAGTGGGATACTGGGGGAGTGGATTTTCACCCTTCCCTGCCAGACCTCAGGAAAGGAGGGAACTTTAAAAAGCCGAGATGGACCAGAAGAGCCTCAGATGTGCAGGCTTTCATGAAAAGAGCTCATACGCCTTCCAATGCCCTTTGGTGCTGCAAAGGAAACAGCTCTTGTAGTTACACAATTTGACTTGATGGCAGACGAGAAAGTGGGCTTTTCCTACGGTGGTAAATGCATCTGATAAGGTTATAGCATTACTTTCTGGATGTCTCTGTCCATATTTAATTCTGTAGGCTCTCTAAGCTCTCTTAACCAGCAAAGCTAGGTTAATTTATTCACTGAATATCTGCCTGGTACACTTCCTCTAATGGACAAAGAGATTATTTGCTTTAAAACTTCGTATGTTCTTGAAATTTTGCACATCTGATACCCTCCTCAACGCAAATAATCAATTTCTTTTTGAAAGACCAAGCTACTACCTCCAGCTGACTCTATTTTGCAAAATTTATTCCAAACATTTTTATATTGAAAAAGATAGTTCTCAAGTAAGTGAAAAGCACTGTGAAGCATTTTATCAGAATTAACTACGCTACCTGTCTCATTGGTGGAAACACGTACAAGACGATTTTATGATTTCAGTTCTTCCCTCAAAAACTAGAACCTTACAAGATTCATCTTTTGAATGCCAAAGCATGGTAAATGGTGTTCATTTTCAGGAATCATTTAGAATAGTCAGCTCCAGAGAACTATGTGCCAGCCTCGAGATAATGCATTGAAGGGAGGTAGGGTGCAAGACATGATAAAAATGTTATTAAGGTTTTTTTTTTTAACCTAAAACAGGGATCACAGATAATGACCTGTGGGCCAGATCTGGTCCATTCCTTGCTTCTGTAAAGTTTTATTGGCCACAGCCATGCCCATTCATTTGTGTACTGTCTGAAGTTGCTTTCACACTATCGTAGCAGGAGTCATTGGATAGGATATATATATAGTTTACAAAGCCTACAAAATACAGTAAAAGTTGACCAACTCCTGACCTAAAGGAATAAGAAAAATTTTAAGCTTTGCTGATGTACATGGCTTTACATTGGTCTCTTCTGTAGCTCTGAACGCCAGGCAGTTACAACTCATGGAAATTCTAAGTGAGATTTCCTGGGCGAGGGTCGGGATCTCCAACCTGGCGCACTGGACAGTCAGTTCCTGAAGCCTTTGCACCTTGCTGCAGTTCGTGTGCCCAAGCTGGGAGTGTGATTTATCATTTCAACTCTTTTAACTATAGTAATTTCTCATAAAGTAAGCAAATAACTTTATTTTAAAGAACTCCTGCAAAATAATCTAGATTGAATATGCCAGGACTCATATAGGCATAAACAACAAGAAATTCTGGGATGAAAATAACACCTATGTCTAGGATAAGCTTGTTATCAGCCATAAATATAAGTTGTAAATGCTGCTAACTTCCTGGAATTTGACAAGAAGTAGCCAATTTTTTGAAATTACTAAATTTATTTGATATAAGACTTTATATCTACTTTCATTATTAATATATACCTAGCCCTAAGCTTTTGTTTTTGCTGTGAGTTTTAGCTAATAATTGTATTATGGCATCATAATTAGCAAGGAATTTACAAAGTAGGTATCCAGGACTTGAAGATGCTGTGCGAATGTCAGCAATATTTAAAGACCAGGGGTTCTCAGTATTATGATGTTTAAAGTTTCACTCCAGCAAATGATAGAAGTCTTTCCTGAGAAATCTTAATAAAGGAAGCAATTTAAAACCCGATTTAACTGGGATGCACGTGTTCTTTCTGCTACGGTAAACACCATAATATAATACACAGGAGACAATAGAATGCTGAATTGAAATTCATTCCTTTGTATCCATTACCATTAAAAAATGCATAGACAATACCTCTGAAGATTTGAAAAAATGAAGGAGCAAATTACATTATATTGGAGTTTTATGGTGCAGCTGGATCAAAGGGTAAATTTGACAATATTCTCGGTTTATGGCATTTATATTTTATGAAATATGTGAAAGTGACTCTTTTTGAGTCACTTTATGTAGGAGAAATAAGTCAGAGAATTTATTTCTCTAAAATTAGTGACTTCTTTAATAAAATCACTGTTCTGTGGGAAAACCGTGAGGGTAAAATCAACAATGCAGGATACATAAAGAAGATCGTGTTATGAGGCTGCAGTTATGTCAACATCCATAAATAAGCCATGATGAAAAAGAAGATGTAAACACACACACACCACACACACACACACACACACACACACGTATATATAACGTATATGTACGTAAGATTATGTATATTTGTATATATAGAGAGAAAGATTCCCGTATAGAAGAATAGGAATTTAGAGATATGGTAATAAAGATATTTACATTATTTACAATAATGGGATGGACAAGAACCAAGAAAGTCTTCCGGCTCATTCAAAGTTTCTCAAGTTATTTCCTTGTGGCAAAGTGTTTTAACAGGTTCTCATGGCATTATGGATACTTGTATTGAATAGAATAAGCATGAAGTTAGCAGGGCATCACATCTGATCATCCTGATATTGTCCTAAAGCCAAAAAGGAGGAACAAAACAACAGTTAGGTGAGGACCAGAGGGATGCCCAGGGGCAACCCAGGGAAAATGATACTCGTTTTCAGGAATTTCTACTTGAAAATAACAGTTAATGAAATGATCATCTATTCTCGTGTATCGAATATAGGTCAAATAGCCCTTGGAAGAAAATTTAGCGTTTTAAATATGCTTAATGAATCAGTAAGAGAATAAAAATAAATCGATTAAATATTCAATTTGGAAAATTCAAGAACAATCAGATTTCCTGTGCATAAGGAAAGCAAAAAAAAGGAATTTCTAAGAACTGGAAAAAGGTAACTGGAAAACAGAAAATCTGTAGAAATCATACATAAAAAATGTTTTTGAAAAAAAATGTCTAGAAGAGTAAAGTGTGGTAACACTATTACAGTGTAACAATACTTTACAAATTCTGAAGGAAATTATTTTGCAACGTGGAATTCTAAATCCAAAAAATTAAGTGTAAGGGCAGAACACAGTTTTCAACATGTAAGGTATTAAAAATTTGCTCCCCAAAATCTATTTTCCCAGAAAGTTCTTTTAGGGCCCAGAGAATATGAAAGGAACCATCGGGAAACAAACAAACAAACAATCAAAAAACATGGGATACTGGAAACAGGAAATCAAACACAAGAGAAAGGCACAGAAAATTCCCAGGATGATGGTAAAAAGAATCACAGGGTCATAACGTATACAAGCATCGAAGACAACCAGCTCAGATTGGAAAAATGTCGCAAGTGGCACCCGTGTTGAGGCTGTCACCACCGAGGATGCTTTCAGCTTTGTTCAGTACTGTCCACGGACTGTGCTCAACGGTGCCTGCCCAAGATTCTTCACCCTTTGGCCTGTCCAAACGCTGATAAAATTCTGCTCTCCCCTGCCGCCCAGCTGCCTGGAATAGCTGACACCATCTGCCCCTACAGAAGTGTTCAGGTTTGACCGACCTCTGAGCGATGGAGGTTGGCCAGTGGGAGCTTAGCAGCATAGAACACAAAGCCACACACACTTTACTATCATACCCATATATTTTACCCTTGATGATTGGTTTGACCTTGACCCTGCCAGATTGCTCCATAGTAGGAAATCTCTGGTTCCCGACATCCTCACAGTGGGTTCTGGTACCCTTCAGGAAAAGCTGAAGCCAAACTGTAAACCGGAGACTGTTCACCTCTCACTTCCTTGGCATCGTCAACTATCAACAATGCTGCCTTTTCCTTTAAAAAAAATTTTTTGTTTTAATTTAGAGAATACTTGATTAGTTTCTATAATCAAACCCATGTGGATAAGACCTTACATATTTAATACAGTGCATTACCCCTGTACAAATGGAAAAAAAATTATGTTTAACATTTCCAGAGCAAGGTGGCTGTTAAATTTCTGTACAATGCCAACCCAACACAGTACAAGCTGGGACACTTTTTCCAAAGCTGACACAGAGCTGCCTTTTCCTTGCACAGCTCGTCTTTGTGCTTGCTACTCCATTTTCATATTAATCACTTTCCACACTGATTAAGAAATGTAAAGAGTTGTTGATAAATCATGAACTCATTGATTGAGGAATAAAACGCAATTAGAATATATTTTAATCTAAAAGCCATCGTTAGCGGGCCACTACTACAAGCATTCCATTAAAATTGCACACTAATGTGACTGTTATCTAATGATAATAATATTAGAGACACTAGCCAATGGAATTAGTCGAAAGAAAGAAATAAAAGTATAAACAACTGGCAAAGAAGAGGTGAATCGATGACTGTTAGGTGATGTCACTGAATGATTAATTACAATCAGTGAGGGAACTCAGTCATGTGTCTCGCAGGGAATCCATAGCTTTCATGTACTGATATAGAAATGTTCCAAAACTGTTGCAAATGGAAAAAGAAACTGAAAGAAATAAGATGCAGAATACTGTATATAGAATGTTGTCTTTTTAATAAGTGTGTACTCGTGTGTGTGAAATCAGAATGCATATTTGTATTTGCCTGGTATGTAAAACAAACTCTTGAGGCACAAATAAGAAACTAATAAAAATAAAACACATTTAGTCACATTTTCAAGGTACAGAGGGTTAAAAACCCTCATTCTACAAACTTAAAAACCCTAGAATTATAATTTTCTAACCTGCTTAAAATTTTCCAAGAGTTTTTTTAAAGTAAGTTTTGCAGTAAGTTTTTAAAGTGAGTTTGAACCCATCGTAGGGACATCTTCTGATACAGCAAACATGTTCAGCATACATTTTAGAAAACCAGTCAGTGGCTTAAAAATACATGGCTTTGGCAAAAAATCAGTTCAGCTTACATAAAAAAAATTATTAATGGTACCATTTTAAAAGTATACCTGTTTAGCTGAATGTCACTTTGAGCAGTGTATATTATTTTATAATAAATTTGCATTTCATGCAAAGCCAAGCATATTTATTCACTACTAATGGAACAGAGCAATAACTGAATAATAGAATGCTTTCCTTTTTATTGTATTTTTTATTGAGGTGTAGTCAATGTACAATGTGTTAATTTCTGGTGTACAGCATAGTGATTCAGTTGTACATGTACACATATATATTTATTTTCATATTCTTTTTCATTATAGGCTATTAAAAGTTATTGGATATAGTTCCCCATGCTACATAGTAGGACCTTGTTGTTTATCTATTTTATATACAGTAGTAGTATCTGCAAATCCTGAGCTCCCAATTTATCCCTCCTCAGCCAGCTTTCCCCCCTGATAACCATAAGCTTGTTTTCTATGTCTGTGAGTCTCTCTCTTATTTTGTAAATAAGCTCATTTGTGTCCTTTCTTTAGAGTCCACATATGAGTGATATCATATGGTATTTTTCTTTCTCTGTCTGACTTACTTCACTTACAGTGACGATCTCCAGGTCCATCCACGTTTCTGCCAAAGGCATTATTTTATAGGTTGCATTCTTGGCCTCATAGAAAATAACATATTCCTTTGAAAATTCAATCATCCCTGCATTAAGCATATACTGTATTAGGCATTGTGCTTGATGCTGAGGTCACAAAGGTGAACGAAAAACAGGTTTCATTTGATGAGGTCTATGCCCGAAGGAGTTTTACTGTAGGCTAATCACTGTCAATTTATTATCTTATATTAAAAAGTTTAGGACTATAAGAGGTACTTACACATCTGCAAAAAAGGTAGCCCTTTTCTTTCACGATATATATGTACATACTGTTTTTGTTTGTTTGTTTGTTTTGTTTTGTTTTGTTTGCGAGTTTTCTTTGTAGGCTTGGATTTCCCTACTGGTTTCCTTGTTCCTTTAGGGAATTCACAGCCTCGCCTGGCAGCTCCTTCTTCTGCAAAGACTTCCACATCCATCCCCTTCCCAAGGGAGGGAAAGAGCCTCTCTAATCAAGCCCTCATTACTTCTCCCCTCTACAGTGGAACTCACCTCTTGGCTCTCCAGTTTCTCTCCAAAGTAACACACTGCCTGGAATGGATGCCTTGGTTCGTTCTAGAATCTAGACTCACCCGTGCCTGATCTCTTGTCCAGGCTCAGCCCGACAGAGCAGGTCCCTGCACCGTGAATTAAACCCCAAGTTGATAAATGCTATGATGCCCTCCCACTTCTCCCCTAAGTTCTTCCAGACCAAATCACAAACACCTTTAAATTAATTCCCACTGTTACCACCTCTTCAATGAAGATTTTTCTAATCCCATCTTGCCCCTTTGAGATGAGCTCTCTCCTTTCTTAAACATACCTGGCCCCACTGGGGGACACTGCAGGGACCTTTTTAGTTCTGCAGAAGGGGCTGGAGGTGGGCGAGCCACAGGAATTATTGGAAGAGGTGGACAATGTGCTGTGAAAGCAAAAGTCTGCTTTTCTTTCTGCTAGTAAGAGATCCTGACACAACGTCTCTCATATGGAGACTTAATGCCAAGTGAGCGTGACTTTTGTCCACTAACATGCTCTCTATGCCTTTCTTCCTCCCAGGATGCACCAGTCCCTCCCAAGCCTGTTTCTCTCCATCCTTTATATCAGACTAGACTCCATCCTCCCGCTAAGTCCCTGCTGCATCCACAGACCCTCCCACACACTGACTGTCTTACTCCTGGACCCTTCAGTCACGTGTCCTCCTTCTCCCTGAGTGATGGACAGGAGAATTCTCACACCCCGTTTAGTCACAACGTGTACAATAAGGTGAGAAATGTCCTGCATGGTGAACCTTCTTCACGCTTTACTTTTACAACTTAAATGCAGAGGAAACAAGAATTCAGATATTTAATCTATTAAGAATATTAAAGGGGGGAGGGTGTAGCTCAGTGGCAGAGCAGGTGCTTAGCATGCACGTAGTCCTGGGTTCAATCCCCAGTACCTCCACTAAACAAATAAATAAACCAGATTACCACCCCCGTCCCCCCCCAAAAAACTCAACAAATAAAAGAATATTAAATATTTGTGTGAAGGCATATGTCCTTATAAAAAGATAATAATTAACCTTGGGAAAGGATTAAATATTTATTTTTCTTTTCAAAGTTGATTTTCATTCCTCGTTGTTTCATATTCTAATCCCAAGGTGGGAACCCCAAGAAATATTTCAAAATCTTACAAGAATGCCATTGTTAATTTATCTTCTCGTCTTCTAGTTCAGCATTTCTTAAAAAAGTTCTTACAATTATGATGCCTTGATGAGGGAGCATTTATAATTGCAGTCAGTGGGGATAGTATATTTTAAAAAGCACAAATATCTATAGCTGGCTTTGGAATGTAATCATAAATATTCTATTAGAAGCGAGCTGTCAGTGTAAGCACCTTTTGCTTTGCTGAGCATCACCATAAGGACAGCCTGGCTAGCTCAGACTCTCAGACCTGGATACTTTTCTTTAAAAATTGACTAGTGAAAGTCAACCTGCAATTAAATCTTTTTTTTTTAATTCAGAATCTTGTTTTAAAACCTTTATTTTGCAAATTCTCTATATTTAATGAAATACACCTCTATATTTGGAAATCATTCAAGGACATAAGTTTCAGAATGTAATTGAACCATATTCCTTGGAACCTAAAACAGTTTTTTTTTTTTGGAAAAAATGTTCATAAACACAATCTAAACACAAGCAATCATCTAAAAAGTGAACACAAGTATATGAGGAAAAATTTGCTTTTTATATTTAGTAGCATTTATCATGATTGAATGATCAACCATGAATTAAATTTTTAGACTATTCACTTTCAGGAAACAAAATGTTTTTAGGCGAAGTTCAGGATGACATTTTTATGATCTTTGACTGCTTCATACTCTTGGTCTAGAAAAAAGAAGTATTTCAGAGAGAGTACAGTATTTTAAAATGATTTTATGTTACTTGAAATTCTCCCTATTTTAATACTTGCCAACATTTATGAAATCTGTTTAGCTATTAAATAGTTAATAATTCTGATAACAGCATGACCATTTTTTTTATAACTGTCATCTATGATAGACAATTATCTATGATAGGATTAGAATTGTGTTTTCTAGATATCCATTGATTTAAATATCTCTTCTTTTGACATTTTTGTGGTGTTTCCTAGAGGCGTTCAGCAAAGGTAGAGTTGGTATTTTATCCATGTTTTAGCCTTTGCTTGGTCGGGCTGTGAAGAACGATATATCAAAGTCCTTTGAGGCTGGACAACTATTTTCAGTCTACATAAGCTTCATAACAGATTTTGTCTTTCAGTGTCTGAGATTTATTGATACTGAATATAGAAACAGTCACATCTGAAATCATAATAATAATGGTGATGATAATAACAATGTAGTTAGACAGCACTTCCTGATGGAAGATTCAGTTGCTGAGTCCTTTATTTTAATTGTTTCTATAAAAATGTGTGAATTCCTCAATTTGGTATCTATGTGTGCAAACCCTGTGTTGTAAATATTCAGTATCTCAAGTTATCAAGATTTTTTTTTTTTTAACTTGAAATAGCTTCTTGTCTGGAACCGTAAAACATACTCTGTCATTTAAATACACTTCTCCCCGAGACCCTGATGTCCTCCCCAGGCCTGACTTTGCAGCTTTACCTGCTGGGCTCATCCACAAACCCAAATCTTCCCACCCCTCCCCCGGAGAGCCGCACTGAGCTTGATCTTATGTGACTATCTCTGAGGCTCCCTTCTCTGCTGGGGCCGCAGAAGACATGGGCAGGTTTCACTGCTCTGTTGCATCTGTAGTGTGTGCTCCTTTCTTGTCAGCTTTCGTCAGGTTCGGCATGTCCTAAATCCTTACACTAACCCCTGCTCTCTTTCACTTTCAGGACAGGGCTCTGTCATCTGATGTCCTGTCATGTAGGACGGTGCTCAGGCACTTTGCCTTTTACCTGGGGATGAACCTCTCTCTTCCCGTCTCGTGAAGGGAGTCTTTACTCTGACTTCCTTGTTTAACACTTGTAACAAACATAGCCCAGTGGATGAGAGCATGGAGTCTTTAGGCAAACCCTGTCTGAGTTCATTTCTTGACCTCACTTCTTCCAGATGGTGATAGTGGCTAAGTCACATAATATAGGCTGCAAATGCCTCCATTTATTCCCCTTTAAAATGAGGATGATAACAGTACCTTCCTTGGTAGAATATGATGAGATTAAGATGTGCTAATATGTGTAAAGCACTTAGGACGGTGCCTGGAACATGACAAGAACCAGGGAAGAGTTAGCTCTTGTTATTAATCAGCCTTCCTCAGTCTTCGTCATCATCACTCTCTTCCATCATCATGTGGTCTCTTTCCTTCGGACCCCTCCTCTTTGTATGCAGAAACTTCAGATCACAAAACAAAATGACGACTTCCCTACATTTCCCTTGAAGATGCTGCAAACCTAGTCATTTCCAAACTTTCTCTCAAAGTGACCAGTAGCCATTATCTCCATCCTCCTCTATAAACTCATCCTTTTTTCTTTTTTAAAAAATATATTTTCATTGAAGTATAGTCAGTTTACAATGTTGTGTCAATTTCTGGTGCACAGCACAGTACTTCAGTCATATAGGAACACACATATATTCATTTTCATATTCTTTTTCACCATAAGTTACTACAAGATATTGAATATAGTTCCCCATGCTCTACAGTAGCAACTTTTTTATAAACTCACTCTTTAACCCATTCTCAAAATCATTTTGTCTTTCACCTCAACCACGCTACAGAAATTTCCCTCTTAGGGATAAACTGCTTGGCAACAAACTCAGCTGAGTTTCCTCAGTCCTCTGTCTCTTTTATCCTTGGAGCAACTGATACAGTTGATCATCCATTCTTTTTTTTTTTTTTTTCAATTGAAGTACAGTTGATTTACAATGTGTTAATTTCTGGTGTACAGCGAAGTGATTCAGTTGTATATTTACACACACACACATTCATGTTCGTATTCTTTTTCATTATAGGCCATTACAAGGCTTTGAATATTGTTCCCTGTGCTGTACAGTAGGTCTCTGTGGTTTATCTGTTTCATATGTAGTACTGTGTATCTGCAAATCGCAAATCTCTGTCCTTACTCTGCCCTCGGGATAATATGTGCATTTCAACTCCCTGGCTGTTCCTTCTTTGCTGCCCTGGTGGACACTTCATCCTCCTCTACCTCCTCTCTCCAACTGCCTCACATCAGAGATCCGCCCGCTCATAGGCTCTGTGATGATCTCTGTGGTACTGATAACCCTCAGATCCACATCTCCAATTCTGCGTCGCCTCTGAGAGCCTGTTTTATCCCTTCAGCGGCTTGCTTGTCAGTTCCCCTAGGATGTCAGGTTGTCACCTCAAGCTCATCACTCACGTCGCCTCAAACCACTTCTGTTCTGGCTTCCTGACTTCTGTCATTAATGCCCTGATGCTCAGTCCCCAGACTCCAAACTTGGTTCCTCCGTTAGCGCTTTTTCTGCTCTGTCCTTAAAGCTAGTCATTCAGTAAGTTGAATGGATTCTTCTTTTGTTATGCCTGTCATGTTGTTATCTCTTACTCTTCTTTTCTATTATTCCACTTTACTGAACCTAATCTACTTAACTTCCCCCCCGGCGTGCCTTGGGAATTTCTCACTGTTCAGTCTGCTCCTGCGTTCATCCTCTCCATATAAAACACCTTCCTGCTTTTCACCTGGCTTAGGCACACCATCCTCATCCCTAGCCAAATTATCTCTCCTCCTCCGGGAGGTGTCTCCATGCATCAACATTCAAAGGGATATTTTTCTCCTTTCAGTGTCTAGAACCCTTGTCTGTGCCAGGGTATCTCATGCATGTTAAGGGTTATCTCATATTTACATGCTGTGATTTTTCTGGGGTCCGCCTAGGGCATGACATGCTTACTGTGGCATTTTTCACATCACAGGTACAGTGATAAATACGTGCTAATGATGAGCAAAGCCTCACATGCCCTGACTTGTTCCCAGCGAGCACAAGATGCTTGAATATTTCTGATTATTTCCATTTTTAGCAGAAACTAAATCTGAGTCACTGTCTGGATTTATGAGTACGTTCAGTAGAATTTCAGTCAATTGAGGATCTCCGGGTTTTGAGGGCTGCCTCCAATTTCCAGCCAGTTTACAGAGCCCCTCACCATAGAAGCACGAGTGGGGGCAGGAGTCCCGATCTTCCCCTACTATGTGTGGATACTGGTGTCCACTGGGAGGTCCTCCATCCTGTCCGGTACATGATCACCAGTCATATGATACGTTGCTGCATCCTTCTTCACTCACCTGCCCGGCATGCCCTCCCGGCTCCGGGTCAGCTGCTCCTGAGCCTCTGTGATGCATGGGAAAACACTGTTACCTGTACGCCAGGGGCAGATACTCGCTAAGACTGTCTCAGAACCATCAGCTCAGAGACATACTCTTCTCCACTCTTCTGTGCCTGCACCCTTGGCCACAGGGAGCTCCGGAGAGTCCATGTTTGTGTATTTGCCTACAATTTATTTGTAAGCCCCAAGTGGATACTGGTTGCATTTTTGTGGTTAATTGTGGACAGGTGAGGAGCAGCGGAGAACTTGAGTGGCCTGTGCACGTGTTCCCAGCTAAGAGAACATGGGGATGTTTTTCTTTTTTGTTTTTGTATTTTTCCCCCAGTTCTCACGTTATAAGCGATGCTTCTTTCCATGGACTGTCTGGTACCGCAGGTTTTGAACTGTTGTGCTTTTGGTTGGTGATGTCGCTGTTTTAAATGACCCCTGAGTATGGTGCTGAAGTGCTGAGTGGTGTTCCAAATGCAGAAATGTGGCGATGGGTTTTAGGGAGAAAATCTACATTTGGGATAAGCCTCCTTCAGGCATGAGATTATGCTATTGGCTGTGAGTTCAGTGTTGATGAATCAATACTATGTATTAAATCAGGTGTCTTTAAACAGAAACACACATAAAACAAGGGTATGTCTGATTGGTTGATGAAAATGTAGTTAAAGAGACTTACAGGAATCCAATCCTGTATTTCTTCTTGGAGCAATGGTTCAGGATTTGCTAATGTCACGTTGGCAGTGACCTTATGGAGCAGAACGACTGCGGATCATGATCTTTGATTGTGTCTTTGTTTGGATTTCCCTGAGACGAAGATTCATATGTGAGTAATTAATTTGGGAGGTGGTTTCAGGAAACACCTGTTAAGGGAATAGAGGCTGAGACAAGGGTGTAAGTGGCCACTGTGGGTTTGAGTCTCCTGGAGGAATTCTGGGCGCCTATGTAAGGTGGACAACTCAGAGTCAGGGAGTCTGCGGTGGGGGACGGGATCCTTGCTGGTCCTAACTTGAGGGGTGTATGGTGGGGGGAGGACAGTATGAATTCCCAGAAAGAGACTTCAGGCAAAGAGAAGCAGGGACAAGCATTTTGAAGTTTAGAGGTTGGTATTAAAATGTCACGACCTCAGATGACATTGGCAGGTCAATAATTTATAAAATTCATATTCACAGATATCACGTGTATGATCTAAATGTGAAGTCCAGGGTCCTGCAAACCCAAATTTTGGCTGTTGCAACACAAAATAATTCTCTTTATTTTGGATACATTATGCTCCTGGCTGTGTAGATCTGCTGAAACCATAAAGAGTACAGAGGAATTTGTGTCAGGGCTGTGGTGTGACTGTCTAAAAATCGTGTTTCATCCAGAGTCACTTTGCCATTTTTTCCTCTATCTTGCAACACATTTTAAAATGTTTCTCTTCACGGGGGGAGGGTACAGCTCAGTGGTAGAGTGCATGCTTTGCATGCATGAGGTCCTGGGTTCCATCCCCAGCACCTCCATTAAAAAATAAATTAAAAAAATTAAACCTAATTATCTCCCCCCTGCAAAAAAAAAAAAAAAAAAAAAACCTAAAAAAACCAAAAATTTTAAACATAAAAATGTTTCCTTCAGAGCTAATAAAGTACCATCTACAACACATCTTTTATGTCTAAGTTGAGATCTAGGGCTTTCCACCCTCTGTTTTTGAGAATTCCGTTTGTTTGTTTGTTTGTTTATTTATTTTTTGGAACTGGGTTTGTTTAGAAAGACGCCTCTTCCCAGCCACGGCTAGTGCACCACCTTGCGGTGGGGTCTCAGCTATTTTCTCGACCCTCAGATGAGGAAACCTACATGCATATAACGTGCGTACGTGGAACGTTGATTGACCTCCCAAGTGTCTATTCTTTCCTCCATCCTCTGCCTCGTTTATTCTGTCTTCCCCCCTCCCAATCTCTGAGGTTCCGCCGTCTTTTAAGTCAACTCCGAATTCCAACTCTTTTCACCCACTTTCACCTCCAGCCTTGGCACTTAGCTTTGGGCACTTTTTCCTCTTTTTCATTTCCTGAGTACATTTCTTTCCGAATGTCGAGCACAGCCAGAAGCTATGTAGACAGGAAGTTCTTTCTTATCCTTGTCTGCCCCGAGTCTCTACTCTGCCCACCTGGACCAGCAACAAACAAGAAAACCCAGGGCAGCCGATGACTAGAACCGGGAGGAGACAGTGCTAAGCCTTCATGGTCAGATGGCTTTTCTGATCCGCTGGCAGGAGAAAGACTGGGGTTTCCCACTCTGGAAGGCTCTGTTTACAGTGAAAGCGTGAGAGGTTTTACAAGGAAGAATAGGATCTTAATAGACAGAGAGACAGCTTTGAAACCCTGGGAGAAATTTCCCATTCTCAGCGTGTCTTCTCTTTCAGTTACCAAAAATGATGTGATCTGGGGGCCAAGTTTGTGACTAGACAGCCATTTCATTTCACTTTCAGTTTTATAGAAACCCTGGAGCCTTGAGCCTTGTTTGTGACGTCCCATTTTATTTCCAGTCTTCTTCTGTGGATGGCAGAGTCACTACGGCTGGTTTCTTCACGTACGTGCTCTCCCGTTGGTCCCCCTGCCACGACATCCCCTGGTGTATTTCCTAGGCGAGGGCTGGTTCTGGCTCTTCCCAGATCTTACAGTTGGTGTATTTCAGTGTTTATCCCTGGAATAGCTTCTTGAAAAATCCCTTCCACTCTAGCAGGAAGGCATTAGTTATTCATCTCCCTGCCCAGAACCCTCGCCGCCCTGACCCCTCCTGCTCCCACTCCCAGTGCAGACCCCCAAGCTGGTATCCCTATTGCTAGAGGCCAGGGCAAGATTTTAAAGGCTCTCACAGAGAGAGGAAAACATACACTCCTATGTAGAATAACCTTGTGTCTTCATTTTGCCCAGACATTTTTTTTAAAAAGTATACCATTACGGGGGGGGAGGGTATAGCTCAAATGGTAGAGCGCATGCTTAACATGCATGAGGTCTTGTGTTCAATCCCCAGTACCTCCTTTAAAAGTAAATAAACCTAATTACTACCCCACTACTGCCAAAATAAAATACTTAAATAATACGATAATAAATAAATAAAATATTTAAAAAGTGGGGGTGAGTTTATAGCTCAAGTGGTAGAGTGCGTGCTTAGCACGCACAAGGTCCTGGGTTCCATCCCCAGTGCCTCCTCTGAAAACAAATAAATAAATAAGTCTAATTGCCTCCCCCAACACACACAAAAAGTATACCATCACGTTTTTCTATCTGAAAGAATTTTATTTTAAAAAAGTCTTTTTGAAAAGAAATACTTAACAGATCTATTAATGTAACAAACCGCTCATGTAACAAACTCTTGTTACCAGGATCAGCTGATACATGGAAGTAAAACTTACTGTCTTCCACCTAACTTACCCAGTTTTATAAATTTGTAGCATGCTACCTGTTATTTGTAGATTTCTGGTGCTGAAGTAAAGGAACAATCTATCAATGTGACCAGTAGGACATCACTCTCATCGAAAATTGCCTTTTTCCTTTTACTATGATCGATTTTTTCCTTCAATGCTTCCAAATTTATTCACATAGCCTTCCTTTCATTCTGACTTTTCACTTCACTTTCCCTCTTCCCGTAGGTAACTATACTGAAGGTTTTTTTGGTGGGGGGGGAGTGATAGTATATTTTCTTTCAAAATTTGCATAATTATTTTGTGTGTTACAATTTAATTTGCATAAGCTATTGTGTGACATGCCTTGCTCTTTGTCTGTGGGTTTCTTTATTCTCTGTAACAGGAGGGTATTGGGCTTGGTTCCCAAACCCTTACTCTGGGATATAAACTGGGCTGATTGCATCGGAATTACCTGGAGATCTTAGAAAAATGCAGATTAATGAGACTCACTTGAAACTAAACTCAGAACTGCCACTGGACTGAGGGATCTTAAAGTTTGTACCCCACTGAAAATTCTGTGCTCCCTCTGTGATAGCAAACTTTTCCTTTTTTGCTGTTTAAATTCTGTAATGATCCAGCAAGAAAATGAATTTCAGTAAGAAAAATAACTCTACAAAGAAAAACTTTGTACTGACATATTTATAAGTGCTTGATTATAATTGATTTTTTTTCTACTAAACCCCTAGTAAGTAAAAGGAAAAAAAAAACTGTTAAATGGTATATTTATTAACTGAGGTCACAGGATTTTTTTTTTAAACTAGAGAAAGTTATAAAATGTATGGTTGAGTTCTTAATCAAAATTGTCCCCATGGCTTATAACATTTACCACTGGGCTGAGTGTTTATACATCCAGCATTCTTGGACTTACCGAATCAGAGGGTACTTATTTTACTCCCAGTGCACTACTTCAATTATTAAAAGTCATTTCTCTTTGAAAAAATACCACAGCTGACAACACAGACTTTCTTATGATTTACTTTATAAGAAATTAAAGTGCCTTTTTCGTCAAAAGAGATTTTGAAATATAGCAATCCTTTATATTAGAATTATGTTTTTGCTAAGCAGGGTGAAGCATCTTACTTGAAACGTATTTTATCTTTACAATATGCCAACGGACTATTTACTGATCCGTTTTTATTAGGCTCTTTTCCAAGCAGCTGCTTTTGAGATGGTAGAGTAAGAATAAAAAAGGAAATATAGCTTGCCTGCGATGAAAAAGTGAGAGTTCAGTGAGCAAGATGAAGGTGTTCACCCTCCAATTCCATCCATTATTTGTCTTCTCTCCGTAGAGGATCACTCTGCTTAGAATAAGCCAAGGTTGAGACATCTATTAGAAAAGGGCGGAATCTACGTAGAAAATGTAGGTAGGTTCTCACAATAGAATGAGAAATACACAGTTTCAAAAACAGGAGGAGGAAGACAACAGGTGTAATAGACAACCGACTCTTTGGGTGAGTGGGGTCTTGTTATCTTTTATTTTCACATCATGGAGCATTAGGGGGTTGGCTCACTGACTTTGGAACCTGTGTTGAGGTCTCATGGCTGTATGGGGCCATGTGAATGAGGCAGGAAGACAGAAGAAGAAAGGAAAGAAACTGTTCTATCCAGGATGGGTCAGAGGGACAAGGTCTTTCCATAAACTGGCTTCAGCCTGCTTCCTACTTCATGGCCATCTATTCTTTAAAACTTTTGGATATTTCAACCTATACATTTTGACGTTTCTCATTCATTTCTTTCTCCCCATTTTTTCTCTCCTACTTCTTAATTTTCAAATTTCATCCATTCGTAAATTTTTTTATTTTTACCATTATTGAGAATATCTTAACTGGTATAATCATTGCATGGCTACTCGGAGAATTGACTCTCGTAATCTACAGAAATTCAATAAATGAATTAAAATATTAATATGAAAGGCGTTATTTCTAACATGGGTTAAGTTTTTTAGTAGTTCCTCTGAAATGAGATTTCTCATCTGAGGTGTCTTTTGATATTTTAACAGAAATCAGTCCACAGACGTTAAAGCAGATTGTGACTTAGCTGGAGAAGGGAAAAATCTAAAGTAATTTTAAACCTTTAAATTCACCGGGAGAGGGCTCTGGAGCATAAATCGCAAGGTTATCCACCCTTGAGGCAAAGGAGCTGACCTTGGATACCCTCCATCAGTCATGATGGGCTGTGGACCTCGGCGCGGGGCGAGGGTCAAGGAGCTCTGCGTTAGGGGACACTCTGCTCAGTGGAAGGCAATGGTCTGTGAAAGGAGGTGGCTGTGGGCTCTGAAGTATAATAAAATCCCTGATGGAGGTGTTCATCTTTGCAAATGGAGTTTTTAAAATACACGTATTTTGCTTACCTTCAAACCTCCTTTTAATGCTATCCCTTTTCTTAAATGTCTTTTACATGAGGTTGATCCATATGAAATCGCATTATTCAACTGTTGTCGACTTAGAAAAACATCAGTTTTCTCAGTTTCATAGAATTCAACCTAGTTACCACATTGCTTGAGTTTATTTGGGTACCTTCCCGCAATAAAAGCCATACCCAGCAGGTGGCGTTTACACGTAGTTAAGGAGTCTCTTATTTTGAAGCTTCAGGGCAAAATTTTCCCGTGTGGCCTCATCTGGCCTAATGCTTGACCACCGTTTCATCTCTTTCACTAAAAATATGACCACAAAATTGTTTCAGATGGTTACATTTGTTGGAATTTATCCATGAGTGACTGATGACAAATGCACCTCGGACACTTCATGAACGGCCACCAAAGAATGGTCCCCATTTGCCCTCTGAGAAGCCATATATGCTACATGTCCTGTGAATCAAATAGAAACCTCTTTTGCAGAAGAAAGATATGACAGTGGGATTGGACCCTTCCTCAGGCTGTTTAAAAATATTTATTTGGCTCCCACTGGGAGCAGAGATACTTCCTTGGTGCTTGAGATATTCAAGTGAAATGTAACATCACTCCTGGCCCTTATAGTAGCACAGGCCAACCATTGGAAAAATCTTACACGTTTGAGGCTGTATTGTTAGGAATTCACGTATATGATGCTCATATCTTCTTGTTCAGTGATTTTTTTTTTTTTTACCAGTACATAATTCCATTTTAAAGATAGTAAGACTGCTCTCCCAGTTTTATTTTGCCTCATTTTGGAGAGAGAAATCTTTTCCTCCTTTTTTCTTTTCAACTTGTGTATGTCTTCTTGTTTGCGTGTATCTCTTACTGAGCATAAATTCTCCCGTTTTGATTTTTTATTTTATTATGAGAGACTTCTCTTCATGTGTAAGATGATCTCATTCTAGGGTGTTAATTCTACCATCTTATTTTATGTTTTCCATTACTGTATTTGTTTTAATCTCTTTAATCTCTTCTTTCCAGCTTTCCATCTGAGAGATATGGTTATAATTTGTTAGTTTAGAATTTCTTCATCCTACTTTGTTGGTATGATTGCCCTTAGTTTAGGGCCCACAGTTCATTTTTATGTACCTCTGTCAATATCAATGTCTTCTCTCAGTAAAACAAATTCATTTGGCCCCTTCCATGGTCTCTCATCATGCTGATGTTGTTCAATTCTAGAGTTTTGTTTTTGGCATGTTATGGCTATAATTTCTTCCTTTCTTTTCTGTAGTTTTTTGCGTGTCTTTTTTATGGCAATGATACACTTACTCAGGGTGTTTTATTACCTTACCTTCCTCTATTTCTTGCTGCATCCTTCTGTGTTTATTTATCTTCTTATTCAAGTCTTCGATCCAAGAAAGTTTTAAGGTGGGTCTTTATTTGGGAAATATTTTGAGGCCTTGTGTGACTGAGAATATATTCTGTGCTTTCCCATATTTATAGGACATTTTAACAGTTTACTAAATTCTAAGGGATAAAAATCTTAGACAAATTTGGTAATGTGATAAAGGTTTTTACCCTAATTTCCAAAAGATCTCAGTCTTTGGAATGGCTGAAAGCTACTAATATAACATAACTAAATAGAGAGTTTGTCTGTGGGCTTCTTAGCAATCAGTAAATACCCAACCTATTGTAAGGTTTCAAGTTTTGCTACAGAACTACCATGGTGTTAGGATGTGGTTCTAGCCGGGACATAGCAGGGAGTCAAAGAGGACGGGTTCTCCATTCTGGAGACCTTAGATTACAACAAGGCTCCAGAAAGCAAGGCTGACAGAATCCCTTAGGCGTGTTCTAAAACCCGGTTGCAGTGCCTGACAGATCTGTGTAGTTGGGGCAGGGAACGTGGATGTCCTGAAAGTTCAAAGGTGTATAACAGACATGGTAGAGTGTTAGGTGGTGCTTACATCATTCCTGGAATGTGGTTTGAAATTATGCAGGGGGAGATGTTGGGGATGGAGAAAGAGGGCCCAGCTCCAGGGAGGTGGGGCTGGCAGGTACCAGATCGGAGGCACCTTCCATTTCACGTGTCGGCTTACGGTCCTCCGCTCACCTGCCTACCCACCATTCACGCATCCTCTCCCTCTTCAGCCTCCCTCTGCATACTCTCAAAGATGCCCCTGGGGGAGCAGTGTTAGGAGAGAGCAGGGTGGGGTCTGGTCGAGGGCCTCTGGAAGTGGGGGTATGACTGACCCCATGGCAGTCATGACTGCTCCTCCTCTTCAGAAACACTTCTGGATTTTTGTGATACGCGGGTTGACGCCTCTTGACGCACTCCTGGGTTCTGCCAGAGGCTTCCTGCGACTGGGGGTAACTCGGTACAAATTAGGAACAGCGGGGGTGGGACTAAGGCTGGGCAGGTGTCCAAGCTTGAACTGGTCACCATACAACAGTTCAATAAATGGAGAAAACGTTGTTGGGGCAAGGAGTAGTGACTTTATTCTGAAAGCCAGAAGACTGAGAAGATGGTGGACCAGTGTCCCAGAGAACCATCTTGCCTGAGTTAGAATTCAGGTTTCTTTTATACTAAAAGGGGAGGGAGTAAAGTCAAGCATTTCCTGCTTCCGGTTAGCTTCTGGAGGGAATGTGTTAATTTCTTCCTTCCTGCTGCCAGTCCCGGGTGGGCCTGGTCAGGATGTTTCCCGTGAGCTAAACAAAGGTATTTTAGCTTAAATGCTCATTACCTGGGAGGCAGGGCTCCCAGAGATGGGCCATTATGTGTAATTTAAGCTTATAGGCAACATCCCTTTAGTGATAAACAAGCCATAGAATGCAAAGGTTAAAATAAAAGAAACAGATCTAATATAGAGTCAGATTTGTTTCCCCCAATCATAATATGTCACATTGGAATAAACGGCTAATGCCCCATATATTCTGTCGAAGAGAAAGGACAGGGCGAGAAGACTCCACCAACATCATCTGTTGTGCAGAAGGAGACATTTGGTTTCTGATGGTGCTGGAGTTAGTCTGACACTGAAAACAGTTGAAAATGATGCTTCATTTCAATTGCTGTAGCGCTGAGCAGCTAATCATGCCCTTAAAGGGGAGAGGAAAAAAAGAGAGCAACCAATATGCTACCTTGTCAATTCCAATTTCAGTTTCCAGAATTTATTTTCAGTCCTAAAATGTTGTTAGAATGGAGATTTTGCTCCATTTCCATTCCAGCCCGGGAGCTGTGCAGTGAAGAAAGCGAATGATCTGTCTGATCCCCTCGGGGAGTGGTTTTCTGGTTGAGAAAGAAACAACTCTAGGTGAAAAATGTGAGTCAACACTGGGACGTGGTATTTGTTTTCAAAAACAGGCTGATTGCGCAGATGGCAAAAATTCCATCCTCCTGCCCTTTTGAAGGTGGTCTTCGGGGGAGGAGGGGATTCTAACATGTCCTGAGTCTGGGCCTCCTGGGATGGAAGAGGAAAGGTCAGGAGTGAAAAATAGTATAATTGGGGAATTTTCAGCCATATCTCAAGAGATCTGTTGCAAAGATCAAAGCAGAACATTCTTGTTCTCTTACTGGTGTTAGACTTACTGGTACTTCGACACCAGTATGACGATATTAATGATCAGCACTTAGCACCGAGTTTTCTGCGGGTTTACCAAACAACTCACATGAACTGGATTCCAGCTGAACATGTGCGAAGACTCAGGGAACACACAGAAGGATGCTGTGAATCTGTGTCTGTGAAAGTTCACACAAGGAGCGATCGGCACCCGTTGGAACTGCCATGAAGGATCCCAGGTGAGAGTCTACGGAGAAGGCATCCCCGTGCGTGTCCCTTCCTCCCCAGCTGTGGTTCAGTGTGGGAGACTCCAAAAAGGGACATTGTTTTTTTTTCTGAGACAGCAATCACTTATCGGTGAATGGATTTTTGCTTACCTATCAGACTCACTGAACAATCCAAGCAGAGAAGGAGTGGAACTCATCGAGTTAGGGCCCAGAATTTAAAGATGGGAAAATCAGGGCCCAGAGACAAAAGGATTTTTCCCAGTCTACACTGGAAGTTAGTGGCCTAGACAAATTTGTAAACCTTTGGATACCACCAAAAATAGACACTGTACCTTTAAATTCTAAAATTAAATATACAAGCTACTGATGGGGTTTTGTAATTAAAAAGAAAAACCATCCCATGCTAATGCGGATGAAATCTTTAAGATGTGTCAGTGGGAGGAGCGTGTGTCTGACTGTCATTAAGGCAGCTACGTCCTCACTGCACTAATCGTGACCTGCCCGCATTAGGGACAGACTCGGAGCACTGCCCGTGTTTTCTATGCCCAGGCATAGAAGCTTGAACGATAAAATCAATCAGCTAGTGTCTGGTGCACAAAATGCTAGCATATGGTGGGTCCTGTCCTCAAACAGCTTGGGGTCTTTGGGGGAAATGAGACAAACTCATGTTTAACAGCCTTAATTCACAGAACGCGCATTTTCAAGGACTTCCTAGGGCTTGGTTTCCCCAGTGGAGCCGATGCAGGCAAAATCTCCGCCCCAGAATTGGCTTCCTCGTGTTTTTGCACTCATTTTCCCCATCCACTCCGAATTTTCTCCCTGTCTTCCCATCAGCCCAACGATGAGTAATTCCTTTCCAGCTACGAACCCCCACCCCTATCAGGGGACTTACCCGGTAGCTTTCAGCCTCTCGGGAAGAAGGTCCTTCCTCCTAGACCAGGTCAGACTCACCTGCTCTGAACCCTCGTAACACACCGAACTTGTACTTCAGAGCACATTATTTTGTGTTTGCGCCCATAGAATCCTGATTATATGTTGAGATCTGCCTCTCCCGCCGCACTGCGGTCTCCGGGGGCAGGGATGATCTCTCTTTGTTCACTGTCATGTCTCTAACATCCAGCACAGTGTCTGGCACATTAGCTCACATCAACGGGCACATTGATAAAAAAAGACCCCTGGTAAATTATTTAATTATACACTTGCAGGACCACTTAATTGATTAGGACTGTTTGACTATAGTTCATGTCAGTTGTGGATAGATAAATATTTGGAAAACATCAGTTCCACCAGCTCATACGAAAATGTTGGCTGTGGCCTCAATTTTCAACCTATGGTAGGATTGGCACCCGCTGGGACCCATATGAAACGCAGGTGCTCGGGTCCCTCTCTGGACTTGCTGCGTCAGGGGCTGAAATTTCCAGAACTCCCCAGGTGCTTCCTGTGGACTGGGGTATGTTGTTGAGCAGGGATTAGAAACTCAAATGTCTTGTATGGCCAGGCAGAGCCCCTAAGTGAGTGAAGGAAACCAGACAGACATGTATAAATAATCATGATCCTAGGTGACCTCCATTGGTAGGAGTGGTGGCCCCTCAGTTGACCTGGAGATTAGCTTCATCTAAAGGGGGCAGCGCTGTACACATCAAGACGATTGCAGGCCTAGTGTTGCGAGACCCTTGAGCAGTTCAAGAGAAGGAGACACGAACCTGCAGGTAGAATCTGTGGACTCAAACACTGGCAACTACATTCAATTCTTTTTGAAGGAGGAGAATCATGAAGGTCCAACAAACACATGTGTGATAGCGCTGGTTCAAAAGTTTGCAAAGTTTCTCTGGTTTGCAAAATTTCCTACAAATCAGGAGACTGGGGGATGCAGTATATACTTCTAATTCTTCACTAACACAGACTTCTTTAGTTTTGCAAGTCAGAAAACCATCTTTTCTCTATTTCCTGCCTTTTCTCTTTTATTACTAATTTATCTATTCGATACACATTGTGTCTTTCCTCTGTGCTGAGTGGGCTCTGTCCCAAGGTACTGGAGCCCTAATGGTGAACAGCATGGGATGCACATAACTTCCAGGGGCCACGGTCTCGGGATGACAGCACCACACTTGGGAAACACAGTGCTTTATGTCAGTGTTGCCACAAACTGTCACGTCTGTCTTTGAGAGATGTTCTTAGGAAGGTTACACTCTTGCTTGAGTTGTTCACAAATCTTGGTGGGGGACAGATGTCAGAGGGACGGCTTCCTGAAGACAAATGGAGTGAAGGAGTTTTTATAAGAGGATGGGGCTCAGCCAAAACACAAGCCCAAAGGAGGGAATTCTGATTAGCAGGTGTAGCATCCTTGGAGACTCTAAAATGTAAACACGTCCTGTGACAGGCAGGCAAGAAAAAAATCTACTTCATCTTCGACCATGTTGCATATTTTCTTTTCTTCTAGTTTCTGGCTTCTCATTTCGCTAGTTGGGTGGAGGGGATTTTGTCTGTCTTTGGAGAAACAGTGACATTTATGAGAAAGCCCTGCACTGGCGACAAACACTCCTCAAAGCTTTCTATTAGTTTGGTGGCAGCTGTAATCAAGAGTGTAATAAAACTCAACTGAGCGTTTTATTCAAACGTGGCTTGTTGATTAGCCCATGGTGGTGGGTGAGCAAAGGTCTGATTAATCTCTTCTACAATATCTGGGGCTGGAATGTCCATGCAGGATCGAAGGATGCTTTGTCTCATTTCATCTGAGCTTTCCATTTTGTTGATCTATGTTGAATAACGCTCTGATGATAAAACTAGTAACTCTTCTGTTTTGTTTTTTTTTTTTTTGAGGCAAAATTGTAATTTGTTCTCCAGAACACTCACCACCAAGTAAACAAGCTTGGAGATCTCTCTCTTTCCTCCTGTGTTTACCTACTCTCTATAGCAAGCCATCCATCTATATGGAATGCATTTTATTTTATTTATTTTTTCATGGAGGTACTGGGGATTGAACCCAGGACCTCGTTCATGCTAAGCACGTGCTCTACCACTGAGCTATACCCTCCCTCCCTTGGAATTTATTTTAACGTTTTAGCTTCATCATTTCCATTCTGATTGTGAGAGGGTGCTTGCACTTG
Source organism: Camelus ferus (assembly GCF_009834535.1). NCBI lineage: Eukaryota > Metazoa > Chordata > Mammalia > Artiodactyla > Camelidae > Camelus > Camelus ferus. The sequence goes on from NC_045715.1 coordinate 36,355,781, forward strand.
ATTTGTTCCCCCATGTAACATCTGTAGCCCTCATGCTTTACAAAGCCTCTGCATTCAGCACACACATCAGCTTCAGCATTATTGCTCTGGAACCTTTCCCATTGTTTCTTCCCTCATCAACGAAATATCTTGTCTACCTGATGCTCCTTCACTCAGCCAGGAAAACTTGAATTCATTCTATTCCCTAAGGCAATGATTGAGTTTAAACCTCCTTTTTTATTCTCTCTCTCTCTCTCTCTCTCTCGATTATTTAAATATCTTCCAATCCCCCACCCGATCTATATTCCGTGCATCAGCCACTGTGACTTCTTTTGACATGAAAATCTGATCACGCTTGCCCCTGTCTTGCTTAGAGACTTCAGTGGCTTGTCACTGCCTTAAAAATGAAGCCCAAACTCCTCATCTGACATAAATGCTTCATTGTCTTGTGTTTTTGCTGCATGGCGCCATCAGCTACACCAGCCACTCCTGAACTGCTTCTGATTTCTGAATGGGACTCTCTTGCCTCTAGTATGTGGCTTTTCATTTTGCAAAATGGCCCACACCACTGCCTCCCCATCTCCCCTCTCCCATCTCCCGAGTGTCTTCCCAGTGGAATGTTACCACTTCTTGTGCTTTGAGAGCACCATCTCTCGAGACTGTCACTCTGTTTTGCAATCATGACTCTGCCGCTTACTAGCTCTGGACCTCGAGTAGGTTATCCTGCCCTTTGGTTCTTTTGTTTCCACATTTGTGAAACAGGGTAAAATTAGTGCTCATGTCATTAGGCTTTTGTCAACACTGAATAAACACATATAATGCATTTATCATGCAAGTACACAATAAATTATTATGATTAAATCCATTAACAGTATCACATTTTATGAACTATTTTTGATCACCTTGAAGATAATAAAAAAGCAAACCTATTATGACCCGAGATCGTAAATAGAAGAAAGCATTCCAAAGCCAGATATAGATGATTTGAGAATTACCGATGCATTAGGATCAGTCCTTTGCTGTTCTGTTTTGTTGATTTGGGTAGTTGATGCCCAGTTTTTGAAATTCAAGATGAAAATTAAACGGATTTAAATGAATGAATAGCTACATTGGAATGATGGAACAGAATATGAAATAGGGGTCACTTACTGACTCAACTGCTTTTCCAGTCTCAGTTGAATATTTTATTGGGAGTGTTCCAACATTTCCAAATTTCAGGGTGTTTATCCTGTTCTATCTTAAGAGATTAGGAGAATGGGGATTTGACATTGTACAAACTCCAATGATTCATGTAATTATCATACCACGTAACCAGGCAGGCTAAAGATTTTGCTGTCTCCAGGACCAGTTCCCTGGGTCTGAGGTTTGAAGCGGTACATAGCATCTGATCCGAAGCCAGATTTAGGATCTCAGGGGACCCTGATGAATGGGAGAAAGTAGGTGATTTCAGGCGATTTTTGGAGTGCTCCTTGGGTCTGTAGTTGGCTTGGGGCCAGTTCATGCTCCTTTTTTAAAGGAGTGGCCGCGGGCAGCTGGGAGTCCTGATGGCCCGACACCCAGAGGCTTTTGTAGCTGGCCCAGAGTATAATGGCTGGGACTTAATGAAGTTATGGCTTTCAATAAAAGCGAGCTCCGTTTTTGAAAATCAGCTGGAAAAGAGGAAGGAAACTGGAAACTGGAGGTGGGACCTCCTTGGCCTCCCCAGTGGCCACTGGTGGTGTCCTGCTGGGGCCGTTGGTGCACTTATGGGACCCTCTGAATTGCCCTAGAACCATCAGGAGCTGGTGATCCAATAACTGACTGATGAAATCAGGACCAGGCTGAGAGTGACAGGGGGCCAGTCATTTCCATTTGCCCGGATTTGCCCAGGACAATAGTAGAAACTGGGAGTGTTCCAGGCAAACCAGATATTGTGGTTCCCCTAAAGTTGGAGTGCGGAGACATGGTATAAACTAGAGGGGGTAGACAGATTTGTTACAAATGATTGCTCTCCCTTTGTCTGTGTCCCTCATTCTGTCTGTCTGTCTCTTTTCTTGCATATTTATGACTTTCTTCTATCTTAATAGGTTTAAGTGTATGAATAGTGCTCCAAAGATCCATTTAATAATAAAAATTCCTGTGTAAGCAAAAGAACCTCCCTCTGTTTAAGTGTCACTGTGTTGTAAACTGCAGTATAATAGCCTCGTCCGGTAGGATTGCCATTTTATGAAGTCGCTGTGTTTTGAGATGTTTTATATTCACATCAGCATTTACTGTCTACAGACGCGTCCACACTTCCTGCGGGTCTGAGTGTGATTTTTCTCCTTTGCTTTGGAGCTTTGCAATTAGAGGCCTGTTGTGAGAGTTGAAACAAATTTAACTTCGTTTCCTCTCTATGATATCCGTCAGTGTGTTTTTTTTTTTTTTTTTTAACAATTCATTCATTCAGTAAACATTTAATTGCTGTCTCTGCTGTGTGCCAAGCGCTGTTAGGGTTTGTGTAGGACACAGAGATAAATAAGCTGTGGTCTTATGCTCCAAGTCATCAGCATCTGCTGTTTTTTTTTTTTTCTATGTTATGAATATCTTCCTTTGTTTTTAATGACCATCAAATCTTAGTGTTTATACTTGATAGACTCTACTACAATCAGCAATAAGTTACTGACATCATTGTTGAACTGTTAACTGCAATGAAACTTAAACACTTATTTCTCCTTACTTCTACCCCCATCACATCCTGGGCACCTTTTCTATGAAGCTGAGTCATCCAATGGTGGCTATTCCTGAACACGAAACTCTTGACTCCAAAGAGGTAAATACACGTAAGGTACAATTGGACATCTGGTTATCCATTTGCACGTGATACTCGGTTGTAGAAATAAGCCAATCTTATTTTTTTTTAATATTCATAAAATCAGTTTTTTGTTTTTTTTTTTCCAAAGAAAGAGTGAAGTGGCCTGCTCTGGGTTGTTTGGAAGCCCCTGACAGTTAAATGAGTAAATTCTTGCTGCTTCTCATTGTGGAAGATGGTACTAAGTTCCCCGTGTTTGCAGAACCTTGATCACAAGCAAACTTCTATCCTGACTGTCTGTCTTTGTGATATTCTCTCTGGAGTCATATGTGAAACCACCCTTGTCTTCTTTTCCTAGAGGGTCAGTGGATGTCCCATAATACGTCTATGTGTACCTCATGGTAGCTCAGTTTCCCAACCTCCAAGAGAATTTTGCCTACGGCAGGTAGCGTCCCAGCCGAAGCATCTCAAACACAGCCTCTAAATTTCATGTAAATGTCTAAACACTTTCACGTTTTGAGCTGACAGACACAAATCTAAATTTTAAAACCTTGTTAATTTTATAAATGCTATTCAAAAAGACCAGAAAACAACACTGTAAAAAAAAAAATTATACCCAAAAGACAAGAAAATAATTTGTAAAGAAAATATTAATTTTGTATTAATTAAAAGCAAGAATAATTGAACAATGTTTTCTTCTTCTACATCCTCTCAGGCCATAAATGTGGGAAATGTGAGGGGGAAAAGTGCTTTGATGGACTTCTCTTTAAGAAGGTGAAAACTGAGCTCATTCATTCATTTCAGGTACCCTCACAAATGAGGCATGCTCAATTCTGCAGCATCTAAGTTTAGGGGAAAATATACAAAAGAGAAGCAGGAATAATAAAATTCCAAATTCCAAATGAAATTCTAAATAAAATCTGAATTTATCCCCCAAAGCATATTTTCCACAATTTAGGGCATATTAATCCACTTTTCAGAAACTGACATCCCTGTTTCTGCAAATTTTGAAACCTCTGTCATGCAAGACCCATGTGCCTCTCTGCTACAACTGTACTCATTAAAATAATAAAAGCATGTTACTAGTAGGTGTGATTTTGTATCCTTGACCACATCTCTGATTTTTTTTTTAAACCAGGATTATTGGCTGAATGAGTATGGACATATGGAAAACGTTCGATGCATGTAGCCAAGTAGCATTGCCGAATAATTGTGGCAGTTGAAGCCTGTTACAATACCTGTTTCCATGTATACTCACCAGCATTGAGAATTACTATAAATTGCTAATTTATGGAGAGCTTACTATATGTTAATGTGTTAGTCATTTTATATGCATTCTTTTACTTAACTTTCACAAAACGTTGTAAGTTAAGTATTATCATTGGCCCCATTTTACAGATAAGGAAAGTGGGGAAATCAGTATATTGCCTACAGTCAAAGAGCTGACCAGTGTCTGCACAATCAGGAACGGAATCCAGATATCACTGCCTGGAGCCTGAGCTCTTAACCAGTCTACTGTCCTCCATCACCTTCTTCATCTAAAACTCTATGCCATTTAAATCTTTTCCCCTCTGAAAATCATGTTTTCAAATATTTGCAATTTAAAAGGGAAAATGATGTTTCATTTTTATTTGTGTTAAAAATTTCTGTCTTTTTCTGTTATTTTCATCTATTTTGCTTTTGCATCGTATCATGCATTTATGTACTGATTTGGCGATATTTTTACTGTCGAGTTGTAAACTCCCTTTATATACTAAGGAGATGAACTCTTTGTCAAGTGTGGCAAACTGTGTAATAGTAAAAAAAAAAATGGACAAATATAAATGTCCTAAAATAGGAGAATGTTTGAATACATTTTGCTGATTTCAGATGAATGTTAAAAAATAGCCAAATGTTCCCTTTCAAACATAAGAATTTTGGCTCAAGTTTACAGTGGCTCTAGATACAAATGAGAATGTTTCTAGACAATCAGAGAAAATCAATTGGTTATTTAAATAACAGAAGAGTTTGGTTCAGATAATGACTGCTGAATGAAGAAATTCTGAATGTTGGGTGATGTGAAAGGCTCTGTTGCTGAGAAGAGCAGGGTAGATGCAATAGTGTAGAATCTGCATTTTTTTTTTTTTACCAGTTATGCACAACCGTAGCAACAAAACTTAAAATTAAGCTAGTGGATAAGATTGCCAAAAAATAATTTCAACTCTCATGTTTAGAATATACAAAAAGAAAAACAAAACAAAAAAACCATTATAAAATAACCCCAACTTTTGAAGTTTAACAACTGTGAGAGAGAGTTATTGCTAGTATTAAAAGAAACATAATTAAGCAGACTACCATTTTATGCATCTAATATGCTGTCTTTTACTTCTTAGTAACACTGGCACATTTGGGAGCAGTTTAACACCTTTTTTACAATTCCTTATGCCATGTGGTCAGACTGTAATATTTATCCGAGTATTCTTCCCAAACCCTCTCTTTGTTATTTATTTACCTGCAAAGCACCAACCAAGAAAACGACTTTTTTTGCTTTATGCATTTCTGGTCTTATGAGTATAGGACCTAAGAAGTAAAACGTGCTAGTGACCAACCCAGTGTGAATGAACAATCATGGAGAACCTCGACTAGATCTCAGAATTTCTGCCTAGCTGTTCTCTCCCTTCCTAATTTTTTTGGGGGGTGTGGGAGTGGAGAGATAATTAGGTTTATTTATTTTTAGAGGAGGTACTGGGGATTGAACCTGTGACCCTATTCGTGCTAAACATGCGCTCTACCATTTGAGCCAAACCCTCCCCGCCTTCATTTCCTACATGATAGCAGTTTGCCTTTTTCGCTACCATACTCCTGTTTCCTGCATTCGCTCCGCGCTATTCGTAGACGCTAGTTTTAAAACTAGCTCAGTAATTCATTTAAAAGCAAATAGATCTCAGATTTATCTGATTTAATTTGATCACCATCTTGGTAAGTCCTATGATTTATAAAGTACATTGAAAACCAACTAACTCAAAACAATGATGCTGCTTCTCATCTGGTTCAATGGTTCTCAGCTCTGGTTCTGAGCAGCAGAATCTCCTGGGACTTTTTAAAAGTCCGATTAACAGGGTTCTGCTCTGGGAAATTGAAATCAAGAATCTCTGGAGGTGGGCGGAGGCAACTTTAAAGTCTCTGCATGCATTGTGATCCTCAAATACACATATATTTCTTTTCATATTCTTTTCCATTACAGGCTATTACAAGATACTGAATCTAGTTCCCTGTGCTGTGCAGTAGGACCTTGTTGTTTATCTGTTTTATATACAGTAGTGCATATCTGCAAATCTTGAATTCCCAACTTACCCCCTCTCCCCCTGGGAACCAAGAGTTTGTTTTCCATGTCTGTGAGACCTGTCACTCTTCATGTGACCTGCTACATGTGGCCCTAGGACTATTTTATTTTTAACTTGAGGATCAATTGATTTCCAAAAACATGGTTAGATGCATTGGATTCTGACCTTTCAGACTCACTTGTCATTAACACAACTGGAGAGCTAATCATTCACCCGCTGCCCATAAAACACACACGAGGCAGATTCTTCTCCTGGTTTCTTATTCCTTCTCGCTGCAGATTTTTGATAACAGTTCTGCTGGCAAGGTGGCTGTCTGTGGCTGATTTCCTGCTGTGGTGTCTATAAGTTTCCATGTTCATTTTATTTGGAATTCCAGAACCTCCATGGCCGTCTCAAGTTCTAATTTTATGGGCCGAGCGTCTCATTCCTTTATCTCTCTTCTCCAGATGAGATGCAGAAAAGAGAAAATAAGTTATTTGTTTATGGAAGCCACTCTCATTTTCTGGTTTGCGTCAAGGGTGAAAAATCAAATTATTAAGAGGAATGGGCCCATTCTGTTCCCTTCAGGCAGTTTTCCATAGATATGATTTATTAAGTCAAGCTTTGATAAATCTTGGATTGCAGTGTTGAAGGTTGTAATTATAGGTAAGAACTTGGAATCTGGATATTATTGACTGCTGGTTAGAAGGAGTTTTATATACTTTGATGGACAACTGGCCAGCGGGCCAGGGTAAATTTGTCTTATAAAGACACCTGACACGAATAGCTGAATGGATGCCCACCTTGCGCACGTATCCAGGTGGGCAAGGAGCCAGTAAAGAGACATTCCAGTCCTACCTCCAGACTTGGCAGCAGTGGACCCCACCAACATGACCTTCCTGTGTTATAAACCCCCAGCCTCTGTTGAGAAAATTAAAAAAAAAAAATTTTGTCAACCCCGAAGTCCTCTTCACAAAAGTAGTAGAGACAGAAAACACTTTTTATTATTGAGTAAGTATTAAACCAGAATGTGATGTCTGTCCCGGACCAGCACGAAGAGGTTGCAAAGACCAGAAGGAATCTCACCCTTCATGTAGCCAAGCAGGTTTAACTCATTACACGTATGTTCTCGACATAAACAATAGTTCGGTTTCTCCCCAAGGAAAAGAATTTGACAGCACCATGCATTACACGCAGTTCATCCTAAATCACCCTGGTGACTAGGGGGCCCTCTGCTTTAGTTAATTGGCTTTACACAAAGGAAGAATACACTTTTCATATCTTTATGGCAGGAGGCGGTTTTACGACTCGGAACCAGGTGTCAGTTAATGTTAGGCTCCTCCCCTCCCTGGGAAACTAGGAGAAACTAGGAGATAAGGCTGCCATCTCCCTGGGATGTTTACCTTCAAAGGAGATTGCTCTCAAGTCCTTGAGAAAGACTTTCCTGAGTCTTAAAGCTGACAAAATGCCCATCTTGTTTTCAAAAGGATTTATCTACATTTCGGATAGAGGGGTATGTACCTAGAAGGACCAGTTTTCTGAAATAAATTTTCTAAGAACAAGGAAGGGAAATCTCTTCCTTTATTTTCAACGAGGAGAATTAAGCCTCTTTTTAGAAATTTTGATGTGTCCTTACACCTGGTAGACGTGGGGGCAGAATTGAGGTCCAAGAGCATCTGACTCTGACGTAGCCAATAAAAAGAATCAGTTCTGACCTATGTTCTTTTCTAGGGACTTGGTTGAAAATACTGTGGGAGAGGTGGAGGGCTGATGATTCTGGACTTTCAAAGTCATTTCAATCCATGTATGTTGGGTTTTACATTGTAGTGAATCATGGCGAAGCTGAACGGAAGTCAGAGAGTAGAAGGATGGATATTCCTGTTTGTGCTGGTTTTTTAAGATACCTCCCTCCCCCGCCAAATAATAGAATGGGGGGAAATAACTATTTGGAGCTCCGGTCATCCAGATGTTAAGTGTTTTGACCTCAGATTCAATGTTGTGTCCCCTAGACTCCATTTTACCTGCTTTATACCAATCCTGCCACCTTTACAGGGCCTTACTTACTAAACTATCATTGCTTCTGGCTTATGGAATCTGGCACTAGATCTTGTATTTTTAACCCCCAAGTTAGTAAGTATGTAAGTGTCCCAAATGCATTTAAAATCTTTCGGGAAAAACTGAATATATAGCAGTTAATAAATTATGATGTACCTTTTCTGGAATTGACTGTTTACTCTGGAGACATGAGGTCTGGTTTCATGTCGATAAGAACATATATGGAGATCACTTTGCTTTCATTTGGCAGACAAGAATATTCCAAGTGGGTTTTGTATTAAAAGGGAACGCAAAATCAATTTACACAGCACATTCTTTAAAAAAAGTGCTTTCTGAGATGTTGGTTTAAAGTTTCACCACACTACATCACTTATTACCTAAAGTTAACTCTAAACAAACCAAATAAAAAACCCCAAAATTGGAAAGTGACTCCCTTTAAAATGATGATTTTCTAAATGTCTGAAGGTCTTTCTTATTTATATTTTCTTATCCAAAGTAAGTGTGCTGTTCCACGGGCCATATGATACAGAACTGAGCCTTCACTGCCAGGGGGCCAGTCTGAAAATACGAATTTGTTCATTTATTTGATTAATGATTGTCATCTTTCTCAGATGTGGAGATTGGTTTTTTCCCCAAGTTACTGAGCTCTTTACCCGAACTGAGATTGGCAGAGGAGAGTAAAAACTTCACAATGTGTCCACAGTCATGACTCCACCTGTCACAGCACAATGCATTCAAACCAGCCGCTGAATCCTGGTACCAGACATGCCTTTGACCTCCCGGTGGGTTCAGGAAGTGCTGAGGAACACCGCTGAGGCTGCCAGCATCGTGTCGGGGGATGACCTACCTGGTCCCCTTCAATCTGATTTAATTATTCCAAGTCCAGTATTTTATTTGATGTTATGATCCTGTCTACAAGTGAATCCTTATAAATCTTCTGTGTAAACTCTTCTGGTGACGGTGGGTTTACCGTTTACAAGCCAGACACGATTTATGTTTTCATGTGGCTGAGACAAACTAATGACTGAATAAAACGACAAAAACAAACAGGAAACATTGAACAAACTTGGGTTTAATTTCAAATTCCACGGCCTTGGGTGTGATATGTAATCTTTGGAGCCTCCATTTCATTCTCTGTGAAATGAGATCAAAGGATTATGGGGACGATTTGCATTAATGCATGTAAAGTGCTTAGCATATAAAACACACAGCACTTAATAAGTGTCAGCCTAGTGGTAATGATTTCTTGAAATCTCTCGTCACAGTAACTCCCAGATGTTGCTTCTTTCAGGAAAATCAAATGCAAGGTCGTTTTTATTTGTTAGAGAGAAAAGGCGAGGGAATTGAGTCATTTTCTCCTTTCATTCTAAAGCTTCAGCGAATTCCAGGCGATGAAAGCTACGACTCACTTATTCCATGACTGTTGATTTTCTATGACCGGAGCAAATCCGTGCGGGGTTGGAGCTACCCCCTGTTTCTAGTCGCTTTTTCCCACCTCCTCCTTCCAACCTAACAAATGCAGCTTCTCCGTGATGCGGTTGTATGTCCCTGTTTCCTCATCCTGCTCAGCCACTTGGCCACGCCGCACGCAGCCTTCCTGTCTGCCTTCCTTACACCTTGCACGACCCCGCCGTCCCCCGTGGAGCCAGCACTTAGCCACAGCTCCCTCAGACCACTGCTTCTTCCCTCTGTGATCCCGCCCAGGACAGAGCAGGGAGAGCAGCCTGCAGAAGAGAAGCTGACCTCCCTTGTTTTCCACCTTGAGATGTCCAGTCATGGCCATTTCCTTCCGTTGGCATCACTTCATCACATTGTTCCACTAGGGTGCGGTTCCAGAACTAAATTTCCCTTCCGTGGGTTCCTTTGTACTTCTTTCTTGACTTGTGTAATCTGCTAACACCTAGCTCCACTCAGTCAAGTTCACCTTATCTGCCCCAGACAGTGTAACCCTATCCAACAGGAACACGTAGAGATGGATGGAGAACGAAGACACGATTCGATTGGCAGCATTAGGAAGCCAATTGAATCAATATGTGAGAAAAGGGCCAGAGGTCCATTTGCTGTCTCTGTCTTTTGTGCTGTGCCGTTTGGCAAAAGCTGGGACTTAGTCCAATCCCCGTTCATTTTCCCTCCCTGTTTTCGAGGACTACATTTTAGGGAGTGATGCTAGAGGAAGAGGAAGGCAGCGGGCAAGTGACTGAAGGGTGAGGAGTTGTGGGCGGCGTTCGGCTCTTCCCTTCGGTGCCCCGCCCGTCCCAGCCACCAGCACCCCTTTGCGGAGAGACTGCTCTGCTGATTTCTCCAGAGACCACAGTCTGATGTGAACAAACAGCTGTGTGTCTTTATCCCACATTAACTGCACAACAAGAAAATGTCTATTGAGGAAAAAAAAAATAAACAGAAGTTCCTTTCTTAGAAACCCTTTTTTAATGTGACATGCTCTGTCTGAATATGAATGTTTACATTCGGGGGTGTGGTTTTAAAAAGTATGTACCCCCATGGACCTGACTCCTCTTTTCTCTGATTTTGCAGCAGTGAAGATGGAGCAGAAGATGGAAACATAAACCGGGCTGAAGTTTTTTGGAGTGCTGGTGCTAATCACTTGCTAGATTTAACTTTTATTATTATCATTATTGTTTTCAGTCTTAGCGTTTTCTTTATGAACCGCCACGCAGCAGCGGACCTAAAAAAGCCTCCCGCCGGCACAGAACGTCACAGTATCGCTAACACCCAGCGTAGGAGACATTTACCTACAGCTTCTCCCATCACTGGTAGAGCCTTAACGCCTTCTGTTAAGCTGACAGCAATACTAATGCGCCCCTGTGTTTAGCAGCCAAATAAAGAAGAAATATGAGTAAATAGAAGAATGGATGTGGCAATTTTTCAACACCAGTTTTATTTAACGCATACGTTACTTCCTGAATCAGGCTTTATTCCCCTTCTGCTCAATTTTTTTTTTTTTAACATGTTTAAAAAAAAAAACAAAAACTAAAAGAAATGAATCCCCGCCTGCTCTCAGGGTTTCACTGAGGAGCTCTTGAATGTGAGAATGTTGGCATTTCACCAAACACACTGTTTTCCTGTTCTGGCTGGGTTCTCTGGTTGATGGGACAGACAGCCATGTTGAGCATCCAGTTGCTGGAATGTGCCTAACATCACTGTCTCTCTGTCCACCACCCCATGGTTCTTGTCAAGGCTGCTTCAGAGTCAGTTTGTGCTCATAATCTTGGGAGCAACCAAGACCATAAAGCAAAGCAGACTGTGACAGTCCTGGGAGCCGACGCTCTGGCACACCCAGTGCCAGTGCCCTGCCATGTTGGCTGTGTTCAGATTCTTTCCCAGCTGCTGTCCCCAGTAGCCTGTCCTCACCTTCTCTAAGTGGTTTCCTTTTTATAGCCCTCTGCCCAGCTGGGAAGCCTGGGGCCACACCCTCAGGAGGAATCCACAGCGGTTCTGGACGGTGAGCTCCTGGCATCAGAGGAGCCTCAGTAAAGGCTACTTATCCTTGCTCACAACCCATGTTCCCCTTGGAGCCAGCTCTTTCTGGGCCACAGCTCCCTCAGACCACTGCTTCATTATCCCCATCATCCGGGGCAGAGCAGGGAGAGGTGCTCACAGAAGAGCAACTGACCTCCTTCATCCTCCATGCACCATTTTGGAATGCCCTGTTGTCCGTCATCAGTTGGCACCTGGAAATCCAGCATCCTCATCGTCCCCTCCACGAGTGGGTAAGGAGCGGTGGAGCATCAGTCAAGCCTTCTGCTCATCTCTCCTCCCCCAAACAAAAGCTACTTGTCCAGCTGCTAAATTGTGTGTGGCATCCCTTCCAATTATAGATGATAACCTCTAGAAATTCCGGTGTTCCATCTCAGGTGGAAGGCACCCCCCTAAGTGCAGCACATGAATTGAATCTAACATTTACAGTGAGCCTCTGAGGTAGGTAAGAGTGTCATTCATATTTTATGTTTGTGAAAATGGATTGCAAAAAATTCAATCAAGCTGGTAAGTGGTAGAGACAGAATGAGAACCCAGATAATCAGGTTCCAAGACCAAGCCTATTTGTTCAATCATTTGTCCATTCATCTCTGACCCTGGGAATAAAGGATTGAGTTCATCACACTCCTTGGTTCATGACTATCATAAGTCTGGGCAAGACTCCTCTCCTGTGTGCTTGTTGATTGGGTATTTGATGAATTAACTTTTACAATAATTTCTGTCTTCCTGTCTCCTGCCATAGGCACATATTCTTGTGTTTAATGAATATACATTCTTTACGGATATATGTTTTGAAGATGTGCATTGTTTTTCTCTGCATAGATATTTAGTAAATGTAAATGGTATAGTTTATATTCTGTCTCTTTTCTTTTCTTTTCTCCACTCAGCACGATGGTTTTTAAGCTCTGTCCACAGTGTTCTGTAAACATCTGGTGAATTACTTCCTCACCGCTGCCCGCTGTGGCTTCGTCACTTCTCACCCGCCCACCTGCCCAAGGTGGGCTCTCTGGTTGCCTCCCTCTACCAGGAACAGTCGTGATGCGCTTTGTTGCATGTAACCTTTTGTGGACCTTTGTGAGAATTTCCCTGGACTAGATACCCAGGCTTAGCATTGTTTAGTTTTAAGCCTCCATGTGCTTAATTTGACTGAATCCTCCCAGATTGCTATTCTCTAGAATGGAGGCGCTCATTTTATTCCTGCCAGCAAGGCGTTAGTGCTCTTATACCTCCAAGCATCTCTCTACTTGGATCTCTGTGCCTTGAAACATCAGGCTTTACTCTCACTGAGGGCAACGGTTAGTACAGGAAGCTTGTTGGAACAGGGGTCCCATTCGTCCTACCTTTTCCAGTTCTCAGAGGCTTTTATACCCTCTAACTCAGTGCCGCTGTCATTCAGGTACTGTTGTCTTCATAGCACTGATGGAAACCTTGAATCCGGAGGTACAGACTGCATCTTAATTTGCATGCAGCTATTTGAACTTCTCTTTTTCAGATCTTTTCCCTCCCAAACCAAGTGGCTTCTTGATTTTCTTGAACAGAAAGAGTTCCTTTCCTCAGAGTTCTTTCGAAGAAGTAAAGTAATAATAAGTTATGTCAGAAATCAACAAGGGGTCGTATCCAAAAATTTCATTTAAAAAATCTATCACAAAATTTTTCCCCTTCTTCTGTGACTTTACAGAAAGTAAAAATATTACAAAACGTAAGCAAATTGGAATCACTGCAGTAAAACAAATAAAAACGAAACCCAAATTATAGTTTGTGTGGTTATCCGGTGCCCTGGGCAGCTTGGCCGGACTCCCCTCAGATGAGCAGGTTGAGTTTGAACCACAGCCTGGACTCTGATCTGACCCTCCCCTGAGGGGCTGATTGCTTAAACTCTGTGGGCCTCTGTTCTAGGAAATTTGCTGTATTCAGGTCTCTGGTGCAGCTGCAAAGATCTCAGGCCCCAGGACCATCCTCTACAGCAAAGAGGATGGAGAAACTTGGCCCTAGGCTTGAGCCGTCTGGGAGTCTCAATGTGTGGTCACGAGTTGAATGACAAGCCTTGGTGAAGGTGACCTGTGCTTTTCACTGTAGCTCGGAGGGAGACAGTCACTCCGGGGGAGACAGTGAAACACGCGGTTGATTAAAACTGCACTTGACTTTCCGGAAAAATGCCCAGAAATCTTCTCAGTTTCTACTGACTGGCTGCGTGAGAGCTGCGCTCACTTTAGAAGATTTAAATGGGGCAGGATATATAAACCTGAGACTGCGTATCAGGCGTATCAGCTCTGAAACCCAGAGAGTCTTTTTTTTTTTTTTTTTATATAAGCTACCTTTTTAGGCTTATTAAAAATATTTCATGTCAGTCCATTTCTTAAGTAGTACGTGCTTTATCTCTACAACTAATAGAAAAATATAAATGGAAACCAGCAGCTTGACTGAATGGGCCTTGCACCTTGCCTCCTACCCCCAGTCATGTCTAGAGCTAGAAGTTAACTAAGAAAATATGCCTTGTATGCTTGATAAGGTTCTGCTTTGTGAACTGCCCTGGGGAGTGAGTGTCAGGTATTTCTGACAGAGAGAGTGTCCTTCGCTGTCGGGTCCAGCCCAGACACAACCTCGGTGAAGCTTTTCCTGGCAGACACTTCCAGGTCAGCTCTCAGGGCGTGAAAGCTGATCAGGCGGTCACAGTCATCTCAGGCCCCTGGCTCTGGCAGTGTCCCAGACTCTCGGCACCTTTACCAGATTCAGGGATGGGAGGAGGGTGGGCAAGAGGGTCAGAAAAAAAAAAAGCAAATGGGTTATCAAGTCAATTTTTTTTTTTTAGATTTATTTATTTTATTTTTATGTTTGTTTTTGCAGGGGGAGGTAATTAGATTTATTTATTTATTTACTTATTTTTTTAAAAAATGGAGGTACGGGGGATTGAACCCAGGACCTCATGCATGCTAAGTATGCTCTCTACCACTGAGCTGTACCCTCCTTCCTCAAATCAATTTTTCATTTGAAATCCAGTCACAATTCTGCAGTTTCTGAGTGCTTCTCAACTTAATCCCCAGCACACACACACACATGCACACACGCAGTTTCTCTCCCTTACATACCTACACACACACACAAATGGACACACTTCTGCACTTCATTACTAGAAGCTGCATTATAAGCATTCTTTTTTCATTCTGATGGCTCTAGAATATCTAAACTTCCCTTTATTTGACTATTTCAATACAGACCAGTGAAGACCCACACGGTGGTTTGTGTAAGCTTTTATACAGATCCGAGGTGTAAGGGGTTGAGACAACTCTTTTGAGCCAGAAGGGCAAACGTCTGACATCAGTCTCCCCTGACCCCATCCTGCAGTCGTGGAGAGCCCTTTCCTGGTCACGGTCTTGAGCTATGCAGTCTAGGTTTGGGCTTAGAGTCTCCCGCACAGAGTTCCAGGCAGCCATAATCAATGCATATAGTTTTATGTTCAAGATGAAACCTGTTACTGCCTGTGCCCTCCAGTGTTGCAAGTTAGCTCTTAGACGACACTTCCCTCTGCTCTTCTTCCTCCTCCCCAAGGACCTGATGGTCTAAATCAGCCCAGGTGCCCAGACCTCTCCTCAGCCCTGGGCACATGGGGCTTATGCTCTGGGATCTGCACTTCAGGGGTCCTGAGCTTTGGAGTGCTTTCCTCAAAATTGTCTGAACCCCTCTTTAGTTGCTGGAATGCGTCAAGGTCAACAGCACCACCCAAATGGGGCATCCTGAGTTTGGACAAGAAAGTTCGTGGGCCCTAGTCCCTCTTTCTCCCATTCAAGGTATCCCAACCCTCTGTATCATGCTTGGGTCAGCCAGGTACCCTAAGATGCACAGAGACTCATGCCTAGAGGGTTGTCCCATGGTCCTGTGGCCAGGACCCAGTTATAGGCAACGGGTCTGTTGAGTGGGTCACTGTGGCTACCCTATGAGTTATTTCTTTCACAGAATCATGCATGATCAGGCCTCTACCTGGTGCTGACATGCTGATTTTCGCTGACTCAAGTTGCTTACACAGGCAGAGGGGTCACGAAACATGATTATGTCTTCCTGCAGTATCAACACCACTTGTCTTCCACTGCATCCTTCCTTCCTACCAATTTCTAAAAGCCACGATTTTTTTTTTCCTGCAGAAAAGAAATACACTCCTCTCAATATCTGGCTTCTAAAAACTTACCTTGCTAGTTCTTAGTGCAACTGGAACCCACTGTTTCTGATGGGGTAAGAAGGAACATGGACCTAATTCTGGTCAATGAGACTTAAGAGGATGTCTACTCAGGGTCTTCTAGTAAAAATTTCTTCATTCTTAAAAAGAGACACAATGGGGTGGGGAGTGAAGCCAGCAAGATGGCAGAACAGGAAATTCTGTTCTCTTCATCCTCCCAAAGAGACACAAATTCAGTAACAATACAGGGACCAGCTTCCTCAGTGGGAAATCCACAAGCCAGTTAGGAGGCTCCCACATTCCTGGCGAGCACAAAACCAGGTGCATCAAACCCAGTAGGAAAATTCATGGCACCTTCTGGCAATACTCCTACCCCGGACACAGTACCGTATAATTGAGAGGAAGACTCTCAGCTCCTGGCTTCTCCCTGGGGAAGGAAATAGGAGACTGGATCTACTGCCAGCATTCTGAATTTTAGAAGGCTACTCAAAAGGACTGATTTCTGTCTCAACTGTCTTGGAGAATGTATGAGAACCGGTATAATCTAGATGCTGGGGAGCTGCTGAGAACAAAAAAAAAAAAAAAAAAAGAGAGAAAGAAAAGGTTTGGGTGGTGTGTGGTGTGCTCATGCTTCACAGAACAGCAGAAGACACCAGAGGGATCAAGAGATTCTAAGCTCCTGAAGAAAGAATCGAAAAGAAAAGAAAAAACCCAGCAAATTCATCTAACTAGGAATCCACATACACCTGTCCGGAGAAGGCACATCCACAGAAATTAGTGTGGGATGTCATAGAGAAAACTAAGCACCCTGCAATCCTGAATTTGAATTGGAATGTTAGAATTCTTAGTTCTGTCCACTGAAGATGCCTCGTAATAATGGCTGACCCAGTATCAGCGAAATCTCTACCAACCTGAGTCTCATCTTCAAATACTATATCCCATCAAAAGCAGCTCTGGCTTCTTGAACAAATAGCTGGTTTATATTCTGGGGCAGGAAATGTACAAGCTGAACAAGGAAGCTGTACACTGCAGTCGTGTCCAGAGGCCTCAGGAGCCGAGTGGAAGAGCTCTCACTGGCCAAAGATGGAACAATTTAAGTTTCAGTAAGGATAACATGGAAATTGATGGAGACCCGTGAGTTTCTAATAAGACTATGAAGTAAATTCATCATGTCGGAAAGTGACAGGAAACTAATCCATCTTGAAAACTGGATGAATGAAGGGAGAGCCTGAAGCTTTATCCTGGCTTTCCTATGTGAGTCATAGACCCCAGGCAATTACGCAGGGGATGGAAAGAAGCATCTCCTTACAAAAGCACTCCAGCTAATACATGAAAAGAAAAATGATGGGATGTATTATTTTGCAAACTCCAGTGGATTAATGGATCTAGGCATTGAGCGCCAATGACTGCAAACATAAAAAAATGAGGGACTATTTATTGCGTATTGCGTGCCTCTTGGTTAAGGTATGTCACTACGAAGAGTCTGTCAAATGGACTGGAGGTGATCTGGTCCAACCTCCTCATCCAGCTGCTAATTTCCAAGCCTTGTAGACGATGGAAGAATACACTGAATGATGTCATGAGGATGCAGTCGACAAAATCCAGATTGTGGGAAACCGTGTAGGACAACAAACATGAACATGAGCTTTTTAGTTGATGTCTGATTTAAAAAAAAAGTGAGAAAGAGATAGAGGAGGAGCCTGTAGGTTAAAATAAATTTTAAAAACTTATTTTAAAAAGGCAAAGGTAAGGTCTGGGGATGAACACATGGGTGATAAAAAAAAAAAAACATAGAAACAGAGGAAGCAATTACTAGAGAGGTCAGGTGACTCTTGGAGGGAGAGAGGACGCCATGACTGGGATGGGACATGTGCGGGGGACACCAGGGTGGCCGACAAGGCTCTGGTTGTTGACTTGGGTGGTTATGAGGGTATTTTCCTTATAATAATCCAATAAGCTGCAAAAAAGAACAAATACTAATTAAGCACTTATTTGTAAATCCTCAATATTTCATCCTTCCATAATCCACAATCCATAATCCACCCATTCTAAGTACATTGTCCATCGATACATTACTACCTTTGTAAAAATCATAGTTCAAATTAAATGAGTTCTTATTATGTCCTTAGCATTACTCTAAGTTATATATTTATTTGTATTATGTCATTATAGACTATTGTTATTTTCATTTCACAGATAGGAAAGTCTGCCGTGCACCGAGATAATTTACGACCATGGTAGATATGAACAAAATTAGTGCCAAAATGAAAAGACGTGATGGGATGGAAGTTAGAGGTAGTTTTCATAAATTGAAAGTGATAAAGAAATGGGTGAGTACTGTACAGATGGGAAAACTGAGGCACAAAGATGTTAAGTAACGTGACTAAACTCACATAGTTACTAGACCTCCTTGGAGCTGAATATTATTCACGTAAGGGAAGGTTTCTGGCTAACTCGGGTCGCAAAAGCAGGTTGCAAAGAGAGTGTGGGTTTCAGGTTTATTAATTACTTGCTTCTTTCACTCATTTCACAGTTTTTTTTTGTTGTTGTTGTTGTCGTTGAGCATCTCCTCCGCGCCGGGCACTGTGCTGAGGGCTGTGGTTACCTCCGGGCTCTGACGTTGCTTCAGACTTGCAGAAAGACAGAAGGTACCACGGGGTGTGTAGCGGTGGGATGGGGAGCAGTTTCCTTGAGGAGCGGAGGGTGAGGCTGAGACAGGATGAAGTGCGGTTCACCAGGCGGAGGAGGGATGGACACAGTGGCAGAGAGGGAACTGCAGGCAAAAGGGGCACAGACGGGGAGGGGACATTCTAGAACTGTGGGGAAAGGCTTTCTGAGTCTTCCTGGTACCTGCACCTCAGCTCTTTCCACGCAGAACCTCTTTAAGGGCTATTGACCTGGCAAAAGCAAAACCAGACTAAGTGAAAACCAAACACTGGCATCCGAAGTGAACCGGAAATGCACTGAACTTGCTGCATATGACAGTCTCTCCTCTGTCTCTCATTTTAACTGAATGACATACACAGTCAACTCATTCAGGAGAGTGAGCTGAAGGCAGCTGAGCTGAAATGAAACGCCATCCAGGCTCACTCAGGGTGGACCCGGAGGGCTGACTTGGTGCCAGTGCGAGGGACCTCATGCTGTCACGTACCATCGTGTTAGTGAGTTTCAGAAGAGTGACAAGTGACCATCCTGGGAGGGGCTTGAGAGACTGGAAGTCCCCGTGTTGAGGAAGAGATCAGCCTCAGTGAACTGAAAGTTTCTCTCCAACTGTTTTTCCTAAGATAAGACCATTAGACTAGCCTCAGAACTGAACAACGGTTGAACACAACTGTATTACGACTGAGGGCATGTGGAAGCTCTGAGCTGTGTTTTGATAACTTGCTTTCAACTCGGAGCGGCTGATTTGAGGACCATCCCCTCTGTCCACAGGCCTAGGACCCTTCCCTGCTGGCATGGACTGGTCCTCTCTCTGGGGATGCACTGGCCCTGCCTTAGGCTCAGGTCTGACTGTGGCTGGGGCTCACATCCCAACACCTGACAGCCTTGTTCCCTTCTCAGTGGGCTGTAGGAGGGAGGACACTGGCTCAGCCTCTGGTTCTTGGAGTGAGTGGGGCCAAGTCCCTGGCTCTGTTTGGGCCTCAGTCTCTTCATCTGTGAAGTGAGGATTCCACCCCCTTCCTCACCAAGTGATATCTCAGAGTCTAGCTGGAATTTGCACCCTGAGATTCTCTGATTAGTATGTCCCAAACAATGTTTCACTAAACAAAAATGACTGAATGAGGTTGTTAACCCTGGCCAGTAGACCAGGGGAAGTGTGGTCAGAGCTTCAAAGTTCACCAGCAGACTCTTCATTAACCAGGCCGTCCAAGCCCTGAGTTATATGACATGATTTTCCTAGGCAGTGGTCCGTGGAAATTCTGAAACAGCTAACAATTGTGTCTTACAGATTCCATCATATGTTACCCACGTGGTCGGCCTTCCTTCTATAATTCTAGTTCATCAGCTGTATCAGCTAAGGCTTTTTTGTTGTGATTATTACAAGATATTGAATATAGTTCCCTGTGCTGGACAGTAAGACCTAACTATTGATCTATTTTATATATACTGCTAGTAGCTGCAAATCCTGAACTCCCAGTTTATCCCTCCACCCCCCCCACCCCTTCCTGCCCCAACAAAGTTTGTTTTCTATCTCTGAGTCTGTGCTGTGTCTATTGTGTGTCTTTTTTTTTTTTTAGATTCCACATATGAGCGATATCACATGGTATTTTTCTTTCTCTTTCTGACTTACTTCATTTAGTATGAAAATTTCCAGGTCCCTCCATGGTGCTGCAAATGGCATGATTTTATTCTTTTTTATGGCTGAGTAGTACTCCACTGTATAAATACACCACAACTTTTTTTTATCCATTTTTCTGTAGATGGACATTTATGTTGCTTCAAGGTGTTGGCTATTGTAAATAGTGCTGCTGTGAACATGGGGGGGGCATGTGTCTTTTGGAATTAAAGTTTCCTCTGAAAACTCAGTTTCCTTTTCTCCTTTCCTTCTTTCTCTGATGCTCCTAATATTTTCTTCATCAATATGATTTCCTGTATTATTTGTATTTCATATTTTGCTACCAAAATTCCTCAGAGCTGGAAATTTTTTTCTTATTCTTGAAGTTTTTTTAAAAAAAATCCTTTCTTATTCTTATTTATCTCTATTCTTATTCTTAAAATTTTTTTCCTTTCTTATTCTTATTGGCTTTCTTATTTCTAATTCCTATGGTAAAAACAAAACAGCATAGTCTTTGAACTAAGACAATCCTGGATTTAATTCTCTCTCTTTTTAAATTATTAGAGTTGATTTTAGGAAAGTTTTGACCTCTCTGAGCCTCTGTTTTCACAGCTGCTCAATGGAGAAACTATAGATCACTTTATGCATTGTTGTGAGGATTAAAGGAGATAAGTGAAGGGCTGATATCACATCCTAGACAACGAAGGTTAGTTTTCTGTGCCGTCTTTCAGATTACCAAAAACAAGGTCCAGAGTCTTTATCCTTTATTTTCCTTTTAGCCTTACTCATATCGGCCAATCTCTGCATCCAGAGTAGCGCAGGTGAAGGAAAGAGGACACCATGTATGCACTCATTCGTGGGTGTTTGAAGTCAGGATTTAGAATTGTAAACCGACTATACGTCAATTAAAAAAAGAAAAAAACCCAACAACAATGCATTTGAGCTTCAAGCCCAGAGTCAGATAAATGCGATCACAGATGTTTATGGTAGGTCCCTCATGTCTCCCCAGATGTCTTCACCGTGTACCTGTGAGTACTCATGCCTGTACTTCACAGGGGACTGGCTTGCTCAGAGTCTGGGTGGGGTCTTGAGGGCAGGAAGATACACATATAGTACCTCATGTGGACTTGAGGAGAGGACTTCCTTAGATTGGGATAGACTTTGTTGACATGATATGATGTTCACGTCCTTAAGGATAAGGAGGAATTACTCAGGCAAAATTAGGGAGATGGGATTGGCATTCTAAGCCTCAGACATCACAAGAGCAAAGGTGTAAAGGAAGAAGGACCATATTCTGGGTGCTGTATTTCAAGTGTATCTCAGCACAGGGTTTGAGGCACACTTGAGGTCCTCTGGCAGCAGACTCTAGGACAAAGACGTCAGTGGAGGAAGTTATTGGGAAGTGCGTCCCCTTGACAACACCTGTCGGGGAGAGAAGGAGGCAGGTCGGGGCAGGAGGGGGAGGAGCTGGGCTGTGATGTGGTTACAGCAGAGATCTCGGGCTGTCCCATGGTGAGTTCCAGCACTGGGATGGCTCCTTCAACTTGTCAGAGATGGAAGTGAGGAGAGAGTCTGCATTTTCCACTGACCTTGGATAAATGTTCCCCCAGGGGTGAAAAAGCACCCTTGGGTGAGGCAGCTTCCTTTTGGTAGAAGGCAGCTCCCGAAAAGGGTTTCAGCTGTGAGCTGTGAGCTAGCCACCTTCCAGTGACCGGGGAAATCAGGACTCGGGACTTGAAGGCGCTCTGGGCAGCACCGCACAGCAAACACTTAGAAGGAATGAAACTGTAAAAGATGCAGTTAGAGAAAAAAGCACATGGCAGGTAATCCAGGGCCTTATAAATCACATTTACAGGTTTGGACTCTTTTTCTTTTTAAGGCAACGGGGAGCTACTGAAGGATTTTAAGCTAGAGGTTAAATCAATACAATCATTTTTGTATTTTAAAAGGATCACCTCGGCTGCTGGGTTGAGAACTGATTTGCGAGAGAACGCTGGAGTCAGGGAGCCCTGTGGGAAGTTGCTGCAGTCATCAAAGTGACGTGATGCGAGTCTGAATTTACAAAGTGGAGGCGGGAGTAAAGAAAAGTGAACTGATTAAGGAGATACAGGGAAAGCAAAATTAAGAGTACCCACTTATTGATTGACGGGATGTGGGCGTGATGAAGAGAAATGGCTGAAGCCAGGGTTTCTGGACTGGGAATCAGAAGTAGGAAACTTGGCCAAAGATAGTGCTGTGTGGTTTTCATTCCTGGTTTCTTCCTCCTGCCACGCGGACAACCACCCTTGACGACACGCTTGCAGTGAGGAGAGACCGCGTAACTACCGCTGGATAATGAAATGTGAGCGAAAGTGATGGAGTGATGGATGTGCTTCTGGTGGGGGGAGTGGTGGGTGGCAGTTAGCCCTGTGTCATCCGCTAGCCTCTTTCTTCCTCTTTGGCAAGAGGCAGGGAGGCCATATGTGGAGATGTTAGAGCCACAGAATCAAAGCAGCGGAGAAAACTGAGTCACGCCGGTGCAGGACAGCTGCTTTGGATTGTTGCCCAGTCAAGAGAGGAGGACCTCGTGTGAGCTGGAAATAAACTTTCTATGTTATACTTTGAGATTTTTGGAGCTGTTTGTTCTTACAGAATAAGGCTAGCCTATCCTGACAAATACTGGAGCATAAAAAGAGTGTGTGTGTGTGTGTGTGTGTGTGTGTGTGCGCGCATGTGTGCGTGCGCACGCGCGTGTGTGTGTGTTGGGGGTGGGGCTGGGGGCAAATAGAGAGTGGAGTGGAAAAGGCAGACTATAAATTTTGTTAATTTTTTTTTTAGCTTATTTATTTATTTTTCTAACAGAGGCATCGGGGATGGAACCCAGGACCTCCTGCAGGCTAGGCATGCACTCTACCATTGAGCTCTATACCCTTCCCACTGCACACTGCAAATTCTATTTTACAAATACTGAGTTTAAGATAAGTGAGAGAGATTTAAGCGGGCATGGCCAAAACATGGTTAAAATGAGGGTGAGGTTTAAAGCAATATTTAAACTGGGGATATAGATTTTGAAATGCATTGCAGCCCATAAATGAAGCCATATGAGGAATGAGGTGCTTAAACAGCCTGATCTAACATGATCTGAGCGTGTTATTTCCCTGGGAATGGACTTTGTTGGCTAAGTCCTTTACAGAAAGCAACAGAATTCCAGAAAACGTTATCCTTTACTTTTTAAATTGCATAAGTCAGTCTCCATATCACCGAACAGGATAAAGCTCTTTTCTTTGTTTCCCTCCGTCAGGATGCTGAAGGCATCAGGGCGCTCAGCTTGAATGTAAGCGCCAGAGCCAGCTTCAGCCTCAGAAGAGCAAGCAAGCCAAACAATGACTGTTAAACAGCCGGTTTCTACCTAAATGATGTCTTAACCTGGGACTTGTTTTGAAAAATTAACTTAAAAAAAACTCCTTGGTTCCACAAATGTAAATCAAATAATTTGCAATATATTGTTATTGACAGCTTTAATGCAATCTGAGTGTCATTACTTTAGACACAGAAGCTGGGAGAGCTCTTCGGTGATGTAAATTTTACTTAATTGAACTCGACTTTATAAGGCTGCCAAGTCTTGCTTTGGGGGGAGAGATGTATAAGACAGAATCTGGTATGAATTCAGTCTGCACTGTGTTTGAACAGTTGCCTGTCCTTGTTCGGATGTCTTTTTTGTGTTTCTGCTTAAGAGTTGGTCCTTAGCTGCCTAAACTGACTCAGAGGTCAGCAGCAAAAACCTGTTGGGGTGGATCTGCACCCGTGTCGCAAGAGGAGCAGAAACGCCAAAGTAGGTTTGACTTGGCTCAGTCTACACTGAGCCAGTGTGGTCTACACTGCTGATGTCCTTCACACAGACAACCCACATGGGAGAAAATATGCTGACCTGCTATATTTATTGTCATTTCATCCAGAAACGGAGTCACTGAAGGATTAAGTGACCTATCAAAAAATACACCAAAATGTGAGGGCCAAAGCTGGAACCCAGGATTTGTTCTCTTCGATTCCAAACCCCACTCTTTCTCTTCTTGAATGCACTGTTTTAAATGAGATCATTTCAGGTGTGTTATTTATATCCCTTTATAGTGTATAAGGGATGTGTTCCTATTTCTTTCTTTGTTTTTTTTTTTGGGGGGGGGTTGTGATTAGGTTTATTTATTAATTGAGGTACTAGGGATTGAACCCAGGACCTTGTGTATGTCAGGCATGCACTCTGCCACTGAGCTATACCCTCCCCCTGTTTCTTTCTTTTTTCTTTTTTTTTGTCCTTGGAGCTTTGAAACATTTTAGATATAGTTGTTAGTCTCTGTTCTCTCTTGTGTGTGTTTGTAATAATGGAAACACTTCCCTTCTCTCTCTTTTCCCTAGGGCAGCTGCTCAAAATGACCCAGCTTTGGATAAAGAGGCTGTGGTATATCTATACAATGAAATACTACTCAGCCATAAAAAAGAATAAAATAATTCCATTGGCAACAATGGAGATGGAACTGGAGATTGTTATTCTAAGTGAAGTAAGCCAGAAAGAGAAAGATAAATTCCATATGATATCACTCATATGTGGAATCTAAAAAAAAAAAAGGACACAAATGAACTTATTTACAAAATACAAATGGACTCACACAGAAAACAAACTTAGGGTTACCGGGGGGAAAGGGGAGGAGAGATAAATTAGGAATATGGGATTAACAGATACACACTACCATATACAAAATGGATAAATAGCAAAGTCCTACTGTACAGCATGGGGAACTATATTCAATATCTTGTAGTAACCTATAAGGAAAAAGAATATGAAAAGGAATCTATGTATGTATATGTATGAATAAAACATGATGCTGTACACCAGAAATTGACACAACATTGTAACTGACTATACTATAATAATAATATATAATAATAATAATAATAATAATAATAATAATAATAATAAATAAAAATAATAAAAAATAACCCAGCTTCACTATTCTGCTGTGGTTCCTGCCTCATGGTGGGGAGGGAAGGACGCACTACACACCTTCCCCGTAAAACACACTGAAAGGTGCCTGCTTCTGATGAGAAGCAGGGAGCCCTGTCCTTTCCTGGAACCAACATTCCTCCCTCGACCCACACACATCCATCTCACCCAGTGTTTTGTCTCATCTTTCTCACTCTATCCTGACGGGACAGAATTGTTTTCTAGTTGGTCTTTATCACCATCTCTTGGGAGTAAACGGGCAGTGAATGCCCTCAGGATCCCCAAGCATGAATGCAGACTCTCTTCTGTTCTACAAAAAGAAGAAATACAATTGCTGGATATTAATAGCCCGCTAGAGATTAGCATTTAAGATTAGTCAAGATCTGCCTAATGCATTTCTTATCCAAAGGCAAGGGAGGGGCTGAGCAAGGACATCACATAGAGAGGAAACTAATAAATATTGAGTACCTATTGTACACCTAGTACTGAATCTTTTCTACTTGTAAATGTTCAATTCATGGACTCTCACTATGTGAATGAAATTATGCTGCAATTAAAAGCACTCACCACCAGTAGATGGGGTTAGTAGTCATGTTAGGTCGTTTTAGTTATTGTGTTTCTTGAGTCGTAGACAGGAAGTCTGCCATGCATGGAGATAATTTATGATCATGATTAGCCCCATCCTAGTAGATAAGTATAAAATATGTGTCAAAATGAAAAGACATGATGGGCTGGAAACTAGAGATAATTTTTGTAAATTAAGAGTGATAAAGGAATGGATGAGTATTGCACAAGTGTATGGAATGACTCATTTTTCAATAAGAATGAATCCAAAGGGCACACCACAAATCATGAAATACTTGAAGACCAGTGTCTGTACCACTGAAATTAATAGACAAAAGATGAGGGAAAGCAATTGAAAAAAAGGAAACAGTTTTTGGCTGTGCGGTTTTAGCAATTGTTTTTGAGCTTACCCGTATTTCCTTCTATGCCAATGAAATCATCCTTTTGGGGGATAAGACCTGAAGACTAGCTTGCTTTTATTTTGCATAATTTTTACTTCCCAGGTGATTCTATTCTGCAGTCAGTGTGCCCGTCACTGGGTTAGGAGTTCAGAAGTGAATCGGTGGGTCTGTAAATAAAAGGGCTTTTAAACACGGGGTGTGCTAGTGTTGTACATTTAGCATGATTGTTTCAAACTAGTGGTGATTTCTCAGGCTCCAAGCTTTTTTTTTTTCCCCAATTTTGTACATTGAAATAAGTGATGAGACAATGAAGGCTGTTGCCATAAGCTAAGACGGGCCCTTCCGCTTGCGCAGAGATCATTGAGAGAGGGTTGGCCTTATCCCCACATTTTCATGTACATGAAAGAGACATGTTTTGGAAGAAGATCTCTAACTGAGTACATATCAGCACAGAGGGTAAGTTTAGGTTGATTCGATGCTGGGAGTTTTGAAGGGAGATGGTACGTGAGAACCAGGGTGGAGGGAAAAAAAAAAAAAAAAAGAACCAGGGTGGGGAAAGGATTGAGAATGTTGGTGAAACCATGTTTTAAGGGACCATAGGGAAAGGAGCCTAAGAGTAAGCAGATATATTGAGACCCTTATGAAAAACGGGACAAGAAGCAGGAGAGAATGAATGAAAGCATAGAATTTACAGGAGGAAAGAGTTTTTAGGTAGAAAACTTTGTAATGGTAAATAACATTTATTTAACATGTGTGATGTGCTAAGTACTTTATGGATGATCTCATTTAAATTTCCCACCCACCCAATATGGTAATAAATATTGTTGTCTACATTTTGCAGATGAAGAAATTCAAGCATAGAGAAACCAAGCCACTTGCCCTAAGACCTGCCGCTAGGCAGTGGGGAAACTAGGATTTGAATTCCATTGGTCTAACTCCTTGACCAGTTTGGTCTACAGGGCTAAATGCTGCAGGAGATTCAGGTATAATAGAGATGGACATAGGTTAGTGGGAAATGATGTCAGGACGCCACTGGCGATCACTGGCAGAAATGGAAACGGCACTTTGCAGGAGTTTAGCGACTCGGTGGATGGCAAGGAAGTGAAGGCAGCCGTTTTGGGATTAGAGAGACAAGGGGACTCTGGCGAGTGATACCAAGATGATGTACAATGAAAACAACAAAGGATAAAGAGACTTGCCCTGGATGACAGCCTGAGAGGAAGGTGAAACAATGAGGATACAATTGTGAGTCCAATAATTTATGGAGCAAAGTCAGGGAGCAAGTTGGATGGGTTGGAATTATGGATTAACCTTGGAGAGGAAGACCCTCCTTTTATAGGAAAGTAATGGAGGACCAGAGAAGCAAATTGCCAGCCCGAGATCATAAAGCCAGTTAGACAGGAGCTCAGGGACCAGAGTCCAGGTTTTCTGATTGTCTGGGCAAGTCCTTTCTAGTAGGCAACCCAACCACTCTCGCTGAATCATCGTCTGCTGGTTACTTAGCCCCCATCCAAAGGGAGTTATTATAGTTAATGAATAAATACAATCTAGCAAAACCCACTGTAAATGCGCAGCTCTACAGACACATTAAATACATTCTGACCTTTGAATTTCCTTCTCGACTCCCTCCCCTCTGCAGCTGTTCAGCACAGAGCGCTGACTTTTCTTGACTCTACACTGCCTTCTGGATACTGCAGGTTCCTGCTTTGATGTCAGGCAGAGATTCAGGTGGAGAAAACTTACGTCACTGTCAGGGAATTTCTAGCTGAATTAGGCGCCACTAGGCCTTGAAATAAAAATGTTTCTGGTAGGTAGAAGGGGTACAGATGGGAAGTCAAGCCCACGTGTGACTCAGCATGATTTAGAGCAACTTGTTATTGACATGACAGCTCCTAGCAGGCAACCTCACAAAAGCCCGGATTTTAGTGGCAGTGCAAGTCGGTGAAATGAACTAATTGTGTTTTTGACTTTTGAATTTCCTACCTCTTGCCAGGAGTTATTGCAGCCATCATTTGGCGCCATGTGTATTCCAAAAAGGTTTGTGATTTAAGAATCTAGATTATTTTGGATGCAGGCAATACTCAGTGTATCACTTACCCATAAGACTTTACGTACTTATTTGTATGGAGATGGACATTTTTTTTCCATGATGTGAAATATCATGAATTTTTCAGGGCTTTTTCTAGGGGGGAGGTAATTAGGTTTTTTGATTGATTGATTGATTTTAATGGAGGTCCTAGGGATTGAGCCCAGGACCTGGTGCGTGCCAAGTTAAGCATGCACTTTACCACTGAGCTATACCCTTCCCCTGTATAAACTTTTAACTTCAGAGGAGTGGCAATCATCTATTTCTAACACTTACATTATCTTGGGCAAACATTGAAATTCTCGATTAATGTTTAACTGCAAGAAGTACACTTGGTTCAAGTAAAGGATCCGTTTCAAGATTCAGGCTGAGTTGTCTTGATGATTAGAATTCAGGCTCCGAGGAGAAGCTCTGAGGCCAAGGTTATCGAGTACAACGGAAAATTTGGAGCCACATCTGACCTCTGGAGAATGTGGACCAGATATATGATCTTAATCCTCTCTTATCTTATCACAGAAATTTGGATGGAGAGACAGCATTTATCTCAAAGAGACGTGGACCCAGGAGCTGGTCTCACTAGGAATCACACCCTCCTGGAAGGCACTCGATTCAAAAGAGTTGTTTTTGAAGGGCAGTACTGTAGAAACTTTGGTTGTTGTGAAGCCAGGGATGATGACTGTGTCACTCAGTTCTACGAGGCGAAGGCGCTGTGTTACTGTGACACATTCTGTGAAAGGGAAAATTCTGATTGCTGTCCTGATTACAAGTCATTTTGCCGTGAAGAAAAAGAATGGCCTCTTCACATAAAGCCTTGGTATCCAGAAGGTAAGTTTTGGGGATGTGTTCAAGCGTTATCTTAGTTTATAATGAGATCTGTCAACATTTCTCTATTTCTCTTTCCTCCTTGCCTCCCTCCCTCCCTCCCTTCCTTCCTTCCTTCTCCTTCCTTTCCTTCCCTCCCTTCCTTCCTGTCTTAAGGTGGCTTTCGATCACCAGGACAAATTTATTCAGATTGTTGACATGCTTTGGTTTAGATGCATGGTACCAGCATCGCACTGGCTAGCCCGTTCAGAAAAGTTCTGGTGTGACAGCCATGAAGGCTGGTCTAGATTCTGTTTTGAATACTCACTCCGCTTCTACAAAATTTACTGAAAATTCTTCCTTTGTAAGATGGATTGACAAAAGGACTCTCTCGCTTTTTTTTGAGTAGAATCTCTTAGAGAATTTCATTAAAGTCCCAGGCCCGATCATCTGCAGATTTATGTAACATTTTGCTTATTATTTCCTGGGCCTGAAGGACTTCGTAGCATTAGAACCTGTAAACTAGCAATGCCAGGAAAATGGTACGAAAGCAAAATAAAGTCGGTTCCCCTCCCTGCCTGAGTAATACCAAACAGTTTCTTCATATGTGTTTCTGTTTGGATTCATTTACCCAATCTGGGGTTTTCAACTATTAAAAACAAAAAGGGTGCTCCATATAGGGTAGTTTTAAAAGTCTAAGACTGAGTGAATAAATATAAGTAATTCATAAGGAGAATGGTGGCATTTACTGCACTGGTCTAATTATAGTAGAATGGCTGTAGATTCTGAGCAAGCAGCATTTCCAAAATTTGCAAAAAACACAAGACAAAACTCTATGCTCCACGTATATGAGGCAGAAATGCAGATTTAGTGAGAACACTGTCACACTGCTGTCAATGGGTGTTGTAGGCTGGAAACCACAGTTAAAGGACAATTTAGGATAAGCTGGGATTTCGCATCCTTATTTCAAAATCCAGATGCTGACTGTGACCTTCATTCTCAATAATGTTATCTTTTTTGTACAACTGAGGAAATGCTCCTTCAAACACACATGCATTATGTTTAAATGTCCACATTAGTGTCATTCATGCGAGGCCTTTGATTTACCAATAAACAGCTCAGCCAACATTTATTTCACCCTAAAAATGGAAAGATAGCCTATTAGAAATGGGAGATGTGGTCATTCATCAAAAAATATTCATTGACTATCTCCACCGTGCCAGGCATCATGCTTTGGCGGGGCAACAAGGGGGAAGAAAAGACAAGATCTTATTGTGATTGAAGAGACGGTCAAGTTTGTGTGTGTGTGTGTGTGTGTGTGTGTGTGTTGGGGTGTGTGTGTGTTGGGGTGTGTGTGTATAACATATTTAACAAACTCACTGTACAATTGCAAATTATGTTAAATTCTCTGAAAGGAACATTTAGGGTGCTGTGAGGAAGTATGTCAGAATATAATGTTAATGTGTAAAGATATACATAACGTTAGCCTGGGTTGGGGAGGTCAGAGAGGGAAGATGTTTAAGCTGAGACTTGAGGAGGGAGGGGACCTAAGGGACAGCTGATGGAAAGGCCTTTGAGATCTAAGAGCCAGGCCTGGCGAGGTCCAGGAACTGGATGGAAGCCACCATTTCTAGAAAGTAATTGTTAGCGGAGGGGCATATGAGGTGATATGAGAGGTGAGTGAATAGATAGGTCAGATTTTGTCAGGATTTACAGGTCATATTAAGGATTTAAGATTTTATCCTATTATGAGAACTCATTGAAAGATGTCAAGTAAGCATAGGATCCGCTGCTTGGGTGCTGAGTAGAAATATTCTGTATAAGCTGTGGTGTTTTTGATGGGCTAAAGCATATTTGAACTGATCTTATCTGAATCGTATGACCCATTTAGGAAGGAAGTGGCTACTTCTGCAATGTCCGGTTTTGCTTGAAAGCAAGGATTTTGCTGAGACTTTAATTCAGGGTCATGTTTGAGGTAGAACTTATTTCTAGGTACAGTTTTTATTCCTACAGTTTTTATTCCATATTCTTTCATTATGGAGGGACGCAATTAATCATTTTATTTCGTAGCAAAAAGTTCACATTAGACTGTAATTGCTCTCATAAAGATAATTTTTTTCTTTTGTTTTGTCTTCCTTATGAAAGTAGCTGGTTGAAAGGAAATAGCACAATATTGAAAAATTATACAAAATCAGCTAAAATAAATAGACGATGCTATATTATTTGTATTAATTTTTTGCGTGTATAAAGTGACCTCCCTCTGAGATGTTAAGTTGTTGATTCACTGATTTATTAAATGTTTTTCACTTACCTAGTTACATGGTGTTATCTAGTTTCTTATACTGCAACTCTTTTGAAGCCTAGGACTTGAAACTATATACATTATTTTAAGGTTTAAAAAAATAAATATATTCGTTTTGTATGGACTGGATCTAGGACATATCAGGAAGTATGTTCTTCTGGGTTTTTTTTCCCCATCTCTGCTGGTTAACTCCCCAAAATTGGAGGATTTCAAATATCAGATACAGAAAACAAATGATCAAGTTTGAAACAGATCCAGAGCGGATTTTCCAGACGGAATCTCTGGTGTAGCAGAGCTTAAGGAAAGAGCCTAAGGAACCATCTGCTGTGAACAGACCTAAGCTAATTTGCTGATGCACAATTCTTATGTCCAAAATGGGTTAAAAAAATGTATGGAAACCACCCACCCATTTGAATCAAATGAATGTTACTTACTCCTTCACAACCTCCTTGACCACATTACCATGAAGACAAATCACAGTCCAAGCTCTCCCATACATACTGATGGTTACAAAAAATATTTATGTATATCGGTAAGGAGACAAACCAATTCCTCCAACCTCTGCAAGCTTCAAGAAACCTCAAGTCCCTGCCCTGTTAGACGTCCCCACATCTGCCTTGCTTGAAAATTTCTTGGAATTTTCCCACGTGAGAATATTACAGAGGGTGTCAGTGAACGATAAACCCTCCTACCCAGTGGCTGGACCTTTTAGAGATCAATTCCAGGGCAGCAGGTCTAAACGTGAAGGCTTTTGACCTTAAAAGATATACAAAAGCGTGAGATCCGCCTTTAACACCTTTCAGTTAATCTACATAAATTGAATGCTGTGAATTTAACCAATAAGAGTTGATTACTTATATCCATTATGCTGATTAACAAGCCACTAATTTTACCAAGGAAAGCCCATTTCTGACACTCATCGTACGGGTATTCTAGTGTCCATTAAAAGGTGGCTAATGGAAGCACTTGTAAGCAGCTGCCCTGGAACCCAGCCTTTCAGGATAAATGCTTCTGACCGCCCCAGCGATGTGCATTCCTGATTAGAGCATCCAGCTGCCTTCCCCAAAGTGAAGTTTGGACCAGCATGGATATTATCACACATCAGGATGCAGTATTTTAAAATCAGTTATTTCAAGTTATCATCCTTTCTCACATCAATAGACTGACTTCACTTTCCAAATATCTGATTTGCCTCATTTTGTATTAGTGGCTATTAAATTTGCAAAACTCCTTTGATCTCTACAGCCATTAATGTAAAATTTTTTATGTATGTGTGTATGTATGGACATCAAGGGGGGCACCAGTTCGATTAACTCACTCTGAGGTGCTGTATACACTTTTCCCTGAGAAAATAAAGCCACCAGGAATTCTCTCATCTCTCCATGATCATAATTTTCAACCTACCTCCATCTTGGTTACTTTTTACATCAAGTAGATTTCTCTCCTTCTTTTGGGGAGGAAGGAGTGGGTAATAGGCTATTTATTTATTTTTTAAGGGAGGTCCTGGGGATTGAACCCAGGACCTTAAGCATGCTAGGCATGCACTCTACCCTCCCACCATGGGATTCCTCCTCTTGAATTCTGAGTTCCATCCTTTCTTGTCTTTTCAAGATCTTCACCCTTACTGTTGCCCCTGCCTCCTTCTTCCTTCCCTTCTTCTTTCTCCTTTTCTCCCCTCTCCCCTGCTTCTTCCCTCCTGAAGCATCATTTCCCCCTTCGTCCTGAGATCAATCAATTTTACAAAACTATCAATTTACAAAAGTGTTTTTGTAGCTCCCAACTTTGAAAAAGCCCTCCCTTGACTCCATGTCCTTAACCAACTTTTTATTTCCTTCTTTATCTCATTTCCTTCTTTCCGTGAATGGCAAACTGTCTGAAAGGAACCCTTTACTTCCTGCGTCTCAAGTCTCTCACCAGCTCATTCCTGCAAGACCTCGTTCCCTACTGCTTTACCAAACTCTATCTCAGCGGGGCTGTTGAAGACTTCCACATTTCCAGACGCACTATTCACATACCTGTTCTTTTTTTTTGACCTCTCAGCAGTACCATACCTAGTGACCACTTCCGCCTGTCCAGAATACTTTCTTCTCTTGCTTTCCAAGACTCCACCCTCTCCTGAATTCCCTACTTCCTCACAGGTCACTCCTCCCCAGTTTCCTGAGTGTCTGTTGGCTACAGTGTTTGAGCTGAGTCCTGGACGGCTTTCTCTTACCTACACGTACCCTCTCAAGCACACTCGTATTTAGTCTCAAGGATTTAAAAATACGTGTTGCTGTCTCTCAAAATCATGCTTCGGTCTTGACTTAACTCTGGACATCAGTGACTACCCTACTTGACGTTCTCCATTAGAATGTCCAACCGATTTAGATTTAGAGTTAGTCTAAATCAAACCCAGGCAAAGCAGAAATCGTGATCTCTTGCCTCAAGCCTGTTCCTTATTTCGGTCATAGCTTCACTGCCTCTCTATTGCTCAAGCCAAAATCCTAAAGAGCTATCCTTGATTCCTCTTTTTGCTTGTTCTCCAAAATCAATCCAAGAGCTGGTCCCATTTCCTTGGCCTCCAAATTATGTTCAACTTATTAGTATTGTGCAACTCCTTCATCCCTCTGGGAACCCCACCCCAGCCAGCACAACAGGAGTGATGAGGACAAAGATTACGGAAGGGAAACTTTGGATAAGGTCTTATAGCTCATGGTAAGAAGTTTGGCTTTATTCTAGGATAAAGGCTTATAGGTCATTGTAAGAAGTCTGCATTTGTTCTAAATTTGATGGGGACTACCTTGAGGATTTTAAGCAGGGATGCAACATAGATTTGAAAAGATCTTCCTAAATATCATGCAGGGAATGGGGTGGGGCACACTGGAGCTGGGAAGGAGCGTCTCAAGGGAGTGGACTGTGTTTCTGGGGTGTGTAGAGGCTTACACTCCAGCCTATGAGCACCCTGGCCAGACTCAGGTGAACGGATTATAGTTTTTGTTCAAGATGCCAACTCTCAAGTGCGATTACCGCAACCATTGTTTCTCAGAGTCAATTGTGACTTGATTTTAAGGAAGGAAGATCAAGAAATGGAAGGTTTGCTAACACTAGATGTGGTACTACTGACTTGCGGTAGGCCTGGTGACAGCATTCTCTTGACTTCAAAATTAGGAGCTGGGGTACAGGTCAGAGAAGGGACAGCCTTTTTTCATGAGGACTTTTGTGATTTTTGCTCCCTTTATCTGTACGACTGGTAGGTTGGACAAGCATGATTCGGCCGCCACTCCCCACCCCCCCAAATTTCTCCCTTTAAAACGAGCCAGGGAAGTACTTCCCTTGACTTTGAATAAAACTTGAATTGTTGCTTGAACTTTCTGTTGCTCCTTTCAGGGTCTTTGTAAGCTATAAACATAGCAATTTATTTACTGAAAGTGTTTGATTCTGGGTAGTAGTGAAAACTCTGACCTGGATTTAAAGTTAAGTCCTCCCCCTCCCCTGAGTTTGCTGCATCAAAGATGCCTGTGGTCCAGGAGAGAGGATGCCTGTGGTCCAGGAGAGAGGTGGTCACCTTCTCTCTTCCCATGACGGCAGAATGTCAAAAATCCACGGAAGAGAGGCAAATAGATGCAAATACATGGAGGTTTTAGATTCATTAAGCAAAATATTGAACTGCGAGAACACAGTGCCTACCAAAGAGGGCAGTTATAAAATGTTCCCTGTGGCACAATTTTTGGAAAAATCAGAGGGTGGCTGGTTTGTAAGTGGCTTTTGTGACATTGTGGCCGGTAGTTAAACCAGGTCCCTTGGAATGCTTTCTAAACTTGTAGATTTCCCCCCAGGATTGCATGAGTAAAAACTTAGAATTCACTTTAATTAGGGGCCACTGATGTGATCTGTCAACTACACGTTTCTGTCAAAAATGTTTTCACACATCAAAGTAGTGAACTTTGCTGCTTTTGTTAATTCAGCATGGACTTTAAATTTGTCTAAATTATATCTTCAAAAGGGATTTAGTTTGTGAAAATAGGGTACTATTTTCACAATATCTTACTGCTTGGTTTCCATATAATGATAACTCACACTTGTTCTCTTTTGAGTAATTTATATAATCTGGTAAAATAGTCAACAATGTGTTTCAGTGGATAGTTGAGAAACATTTGGATCTGGAACACAAAATGGCTACAATCTTATAAATTCTGAAGAGAAAAACAGGGTTGATCTTTTTAAGGTGAATTCCATGAAAAAGGCTTCATACGTTGGTCCAAAACTTTGAGTGCCTCACTCTAATCATATGCAATTAATTGTATTCACGTATGAAACTTGATTCGATTTGTTAAAATGAGAAATGCCATAAATTCCATCACTGTTTTACTGCATACCTATTTAAATATATGAATTATTTTTCAAGTGCATTAGTGATTAACACCTTGGTAGTCTAGTTTTTATGCTTTAGAAATCCTTTTAGTTGGAACATAACACAAGCCCAGAAAAATTCAACGTATAAACCTCGACACAAACCCCACGTGGATTGCCATCAGATTGGCACCAGGTATTTTTTCAGAGTTGAAAAACTAAATGCGATTTTAGATAACTTGTTATGTGAATGCATTTTATCATTTCGTTTAGAATTTTCACTTGTTTCCATGTTACGTTGACAGGTTGCCACAGAGATGGGCAACATTATGAAGAAGGATCAGTAATTAAAGAAAACTGCAATTCCTGGTAATGAACTTAAGTGGCACAGAGCTGAATTCTGCTGTCTGTGTATGTTTTCCTCAAATAAAAGGAATATTTGTGAAACAAAGCATATATTTAAATACAGAGAGAGAGAATCATGTCATATATCACATAACTATAGTTTGTTTTTACAAGCGTGTTTTAATTTTAATGAATGTTTAGAATCTAATCATGAATATTTCCTTTAATGCTTGACTTTGCTGTTTGTGACAGTGGGCCTTGATCATACAGCAGGCCTGCAGTAAACACACCTCTTAAATACGCTACAGGCAAACCGTGTTTCCCTGAACACAGTAACTATACGTAAAATCAGGCTGCCTTAAAAGGATTATCCTGCAGAAAGTTTCCAATTACAAATGCATTGAAACGGCCATCTCCATTGTCTCCTATTTTCAAACTGCAATGAATGCGTGAGCATTTCATTTATTAACTGATTGCATTAGAAAATAGTGGCTGGTAGCTAATGCCTGTATTAGGATTTATTTTTGCTGAGAATTAAATAGTCACATGATGAACATTAATCCAAACTATGTTTTATGCCTTAGCAACATGCAAGTCTGGTTATTACTTTTGTCAACGTACCCCCTAAAGGCCAGGCCACTTTCGTAATTTTTTTTTTTTTTATCTTTGCAGCACATGCTCAGGACGGCAGTGGAAGTGTTCCCAGCGTGTATGCCTTGTTCAACCAGGACTAATTGAACATATCAATAAAGGAGACTATGGGTGAGAGAAATCTTGCTTTGCAGGCTTTTTGACACTGCTCGTTACTCCCCAGATTTCAAACAGCATATTTCCTATCTTCTAAAATTGGTCATTTGTTTAGCAAAAAAAAAGTGGGAGAGAAATGGGAGAGGAGGTAGAAAGGCATGTGAAATGGGAATGCACAGAGGTGAATGTGAAATAGTTAAAAAGCAAAATGCGCCAAGAGCACAGTCTTAAATAGTCTAGAAAGGAGCGGTGTCATGGTGTGAGTGAGGTGAGTAAGGGAGCTTTAGTTCAGATAAGGATTCAGGCAAAATCCAAAAACAGACTTGATTTATTCACGTTAACCATCTTTCCTTCCGCTGCTGCCCTGAACCAACCAATCACATGCTCAGCTCTTCTGGGTAGAATCGGTCCTTACGGGGGCTATATTTTATCTGGATGGCTCCCCCAGTCGACCAGTCCATCTAGCCAACTTCACCACCATGACTGACATCTAGCCAATTTCACTCACAGTTGAGTCAAAAGACAGGCTGAGCCAATTGATTTTGCTAATAAACTAAAAATAGGGCTGACTGACATGGAAACACATGACATAACTGTTTGATGCTCTCCAACAGATTGATAAACTAGGTGGCTTTCCCACCTCCATGGAGGGAATCGGGTTGGAGGTGCTAACCTGGGCTTTCTTTACTAAACTGAGAGGAAGAGGGGTTGGCTGGCTGGTTTCTGCCTCAGGATTTCTCCACCGCCATGGATCAAATCTCCATCCACCCTCTGTAACATTTTCCACATTCTGGAAAAGGTTTTGCATGAGAAGATCAGTTGTGAAGCAGCTCTAATAGTGAAGTCATACTGAAATGCATTTTTTAAAAAGTAGAAATAGTATTTCTTTCCACACCTAAGATGTATGTTTTCCAGCACAATGGGGACACTGACTTTCAATGAAATATAGAAATCCCCTTGGTTGACATTAATATTCTCAGGCTGTTCTTGATTCCTGTGTGTGTGTGTGTGTGTGTGTCTGTGCGTGTGCACCCGGGTGTTTCCCCAATATTTTAGGTGATAACATAATGACATTTTAAAGTATTCCTAGGGAAAGCCAATTATATTTTTCTATGACTAAGCGATATTTAAATCATTAAAAGAACCCAAGAGTGTGTGTCAGAGGGAGAGATGATCTGAATTAGGTTCCTAAAAGGATTCAGATGCTTGACTTAACAAGCACACACTTCTAAGAAGCCAAGAGAAGCAGTCAACCCTTCCATTGTCCCAGAACCCAGGAGAAATCACAGTTTACAGTGATGTAGGAAAAAAGTGCACATAAGAATCTGGGAGCTGTTGAGAATGTTGCCTTCCTTGGAAGGAAGAATTTTCATTTCATCGTTTGTTTATTGTAAGAGTACACGAGGGCTGTTTAAGAGGCATGAGCTTGCCTTTCAGTCACAAACATGGAAGACTTAAAAAAAAAAAAAAGTAAAGTATAATTGCAGCAAAAGGAAATATCCACAGATCAAAGGTAAAAGAGTTCAGTAAAAGAGAAACTGTGGGGAAAAATAGAGTAAAACTAAAATTATTTACCAAGGATAAAAAGGAAGGGGGTGTAGAAAGTCCTTGAACTTAAAAGAACGTTCTAATTCTCAATTTACTGTTTCTGATGCTCAAAATGTTTTTATGTGTGAGAACAGAGTCGCATTTTATCATTCCATATCTGTTGTAGGTGTTTTTTAAGAATAGCCAACATGCAGATATATACAATCTTTGCTTTAAAACATTTATTTCTGGCATCTTGGTAATGTTTTAGATCCAAGTCTTTATTCCTTGTATGTCACCCACTTCAATGCTTATTTATTCCCTGTATTATGTTATGACACAATCCATTCATATTTTTTCAATCAATTAATATTAAGGAAACATGTGTTTCCCTTGTGGCATGGCTGAGGATATGAATAAAATATTTCTGTCTTAAAGAAATTTACAATCTAGCTGTAGAGTCCACAGGTCAGAACTTTGTAAAAGGATTTCTAGTGACAGAGTAGTCGTAAGTGCCAACTCAGTAGCACAGGTCGTCACCAGCAAGTTAGTAGGCCCAAGGGAGAGAGTTACCTGATTCAGTCACCTGTCGCTGCGCAACGAACCACGTCGGAATTTAGCAGCTTGAAACCTCAGGCTTTTTATTTGTTCACATCAGCAATTAGCGATGGGCTTAGTGAAGGCTCTTTTCCTGGTCTCTCCTGGGGTTACTTAGGTGTCGCCAGACATCTGGAGACTCAGCTGGGGCTGGATGGCCTCACTCCCATGCCTGGTGGTTGGTGCGGTAGTTGCGGGGGTGGGGCCCACGTGTCTCCAACAGGCCAGTCTTGGCTTCTTCACACAATGACAGCATTTGAACCTGAGGTGAGTGGAGGCTGCCCGGGGCCTCGCCCGGAGTCCTGAGCTTGAAATTCACATGGCCTCAATTTGATTGCTCTCTGTTGGGCCAAGCAAGCCACCAGGCCAGCTCACATTCAACAGGTGGGGAAACGAATGTTAGCTACTCTATATAAAAATAGATTAAAAAAACCAATCTCTTCTGTATAGCATGGGGAACTATATTCAATATCTTGTAATAACCTTTAATGAAAAAGAACATGAAAACGAATATATGTATGTCTATGCATGACTGGGACACTGTGCCGTACACCAGAAATTGACACATTGTAACTGACTGTACTTCAAAAAAAAAAAAACCAAAAAACAGTTGGGGAAATGGACGCCATCTCTTGATGGAAGGAGCCACAGATAACGTGTGCCCATTTTTAACCTGTCATATCTCTAAACTTGATTGTTCTTATGAACTCAAAGTCTAGTCTATTGAATAAAGTGGCCTTGATTTCTTACTGACTTCTCAAAATCAGAATGCTCCAAACCAGAAGGATTAACCTCTTCGACCTGTTCTAGGCTGCTGGCACCCCCTCCACCTTGTCAACACCAAACCAGAGAATCGGAAGTCAGTTCGATACTTCTTTCCTCTTCACCGTCTGTCCCTAGGCTCTTAGAACTCCCACAAAGTTTATTTCGGAAATATATCTCCTATATCCCTCTGCTATGTTCTAGCGCATTTCTCTGTCAAGGCGACTTGGAGATGACCCAAGTTTTCTGTTCTCAGTCTGACCAAACTCTAGCCAATCCTTTATACTTTCATAGTCCTCCATCTAGAACAAAGCTTTGATTCTGCCACTTATGCTCTTAAAAGTCTCCGGTACACTCCACTGCTTATAGGACTACACTTCTCAGCATAAATAACCATCTGGCCCAAACGCTTACTGCCTCATCTTTTACACTCTTCCCAGCCCCTGTCCCCCTGGTCTGTCTCATGGTGGGGTTTAAGCGTTCTCCTCATCTGCTGTTCCCTAAAGGTGCTACCTGATTTCAAACCTGCTTTGCTCCAGGGTCGCCTTGATTTAGAACAAATGCTCCCTTTTCTCACATCTGGCCACGAATCTCATTCTCATCCTTCCAGGCTGAGTGCTGAAGTCGCCTCCATAAAAAAATTTGTTCTAACTCCTTCAGGTAGAGTTATGTTTGACTTCTCTACTCTGACCATAGTGTGACCTACCTCTAATACATAACACATACTGAAGTCATTCTTACCTCTGTAGTCTTTTTATGGTATGAGCTCTCTGAAGGTAGAGAAATTTATTTATTTCTATGTTCCCAGTGTTTAGTGGAGAATGTGTCCAGTAAATGCTCAATTGGGTTAAAAGGAGAGTGATGAGTCTACACCAAAGAGGATGGTGTAAGGTGGTGGTGCTTTTGACACTTTTTTGAGCATAAGTCATAATAAAAATATACACTTAACTTATATGACCTAGTACGTACACACACACACACACACACGTGTGCACCTGTACATATACCTAGATGTACATAAACAGTACTTACCCTAACTATGTGTAACAAACGCAAATATTTCCTATTGTTTCTCCTATATTTTATTTTATCTTTTAAAATACTGATCTCTGTTCACTAAATTGAGTGGTTAATTAAATGACCCACAGATGTCTCTGAATGTTTGAAAACTACTAACGTAAGGTTCCAAAAACATACCTTACTGATGTCACGATTTTGCCTACGGCTGGTCCTGTTAGCCTCTTAACTGATGCTGCCATTTCTAATATGTTCCGAAGTTTCCTTATTGAAATTCCCTGGATGATGGAGACTGCATTTTAAAATTGTGGCTCAAAGTTACTTAAGGTTTCGTAAACTAACAGGTCTTATAAAAGAAGAGCATTAACTTGCCAGATATGTTTTTGAAAATTGAGCTGTATCTTTGATCATTCACAGGAGCCCATCTCATTATAAACAATTTAGGTGATAAACACAACAAGATGAAGTTTAGATTGGACTAAGTTACTGAAAATATATTGCCCTCAAGCTGTCGGTAATTCAAACAAGCTACGATTAAATTACTTTCATCTTTCTCATTTTTCATCTCTTATTATCTCTTAAGGAATCTTTGTTGTTTTCAAATTTCAATGTTAGATTTTGAAAACAAAGCTTCCTTTTCTATGTAAGGGGCATAAAATATGTCTCTAGAAAACTGGGCACTATTTTTATTGTGGTCTAATTTCACATCAGTTGCATTTATTTATATTATTAATAATGGCTAAGATTACTGGGCACTTAACACAAATTAGCTCATTTAATATGTAATAGAATATTTCAATATTCAAATAAAATATTTCAATAAAATTTTAGTAAAATGAATTAGCA
This sequence comes from Camelus ferus, assembly GCF_009834535.1. Taxonomy (NCBI): domain Eukaryota; kingdom Metazoa; phylum Chordata; class Mammalia; order Artiodactyla; family Camelidae; genus Camelus; species Camelus ferus. The sequence goes on from NC_045715.1 coordinate 36,397,125, forward strand.
TTGATGTGACCTTTTTAAGTATAACTCTTTTATCCTCAAGTTTTCATGGATAATTCTTTTTATTTTTTTTTTTTAACATGGTCAACTTCCTTTTAAATAAAGCAGATTACCCTGTTTAACCTGTAAGGACACTTCTGCACATTCAAACTTCTTTCTGAAGTGCACTTCATGGCATTTAAAAGAAGCTACATATATTGGCCTTCTTATCACTAAATTCCCCTGACAGTATGTGTAGATTCCATATTCTTAACCTTAGCCTAAATTGATATGGCCTTGGATTCCTCAGGGTCGTTAAAATAATTGACATAGACCTGATGTGGGCAGAGGGACGTGCTTCCTTACTCGAGTAATCAAAAATGCATCATTAATAGAAAGACTGTCTTGCTGGCAGGAGCAGTTCTAATTGTGTGAAATTTGCTTCTGCATAATTTCAGAACTGTAAAGCAACCTGCATCGATACAGTGGTCCTCTATAACGTGTATGTACTTCTGTCTTTCGTTTGTAAGGCAGATGGACAGCCCAGAACTACAGCCAGTTCTGGGGAATGACCTTAGAAGAGGGTTTCAGACACCGCCTTGGCACTCTGCCTCCGAGCCCCGTGCTTCTGAGTATGCACGAAGTGACAGTAAGTATTCTCTCCGTCCGACTCACGTACCTGTGTGTTTGTCTAAGTGTGTCCATGTGCGCATTTAAGGGCATTTCAAATCACTGAAATAGTGAGTTTTGAGCTTTCGGAGTTATAACTTTAGCATACAAATAATAATAATAATAAAACCACTTCCCAAAATGATTGTCACATCCCTCAAAAGCTTCATGTGAACTTTGAAAGTTAGCTGTAGTCTCCAATCTTTAAGATCAATTGTGTGTTCATTTATACTGCTAATAATTTCATAGAAATTCATGTTCCTGATTGTCAGCTACTTGGTGACCCAATGCTTAAGGAAGTCATTAGTTGTCTTTTTTTTTTTTTTTAAGTAAACTTAGTTATTTTGTGAATTCATCAAAACAGAGTTGATGGCTCTTGGGCTGGCCATTCTGAAATGAAGGTAAAATAAATGCCAGTGACTGCAGATATGTACTCTATGATGACTAGTAAAAGTTTAATCCTCAAAAATCCTCAGATTTTCCATTTAAAGAACGCCTTCGAATTTTGCCTGATGACCTGACAAATTCCTGTGTGAAACTGCCACGTTTCCTAACACTCACGTGCTTTCTATTCTTGTGTTGCTTTTCCCTTTCATTTCAAGGTGTTATCATCTGAGACTAGGTATCTCGCATCAAGAGGCTTCTATCTCTCCAGCTATCACAGACTTTTAACTTAGAGCTACCACTCCACGTGTGGTGTCTCTCCGTTGAGATGCTGATTGTATTTAAGAGCTGTTCAAATTGCCCAGAGCAGAGCAGGGCTTCCCAGGCTGCTGGAGAGCTGCCTCTTCCCTCTGCAGGTGTCTCGTCCTGCTGCCCCAGAAGCACTCAGCATCCCAGAGGAAGCAGGACCACTGTTTGCTGTTGGATGAGTGGTAAATCCCCAGGCTTCTTATGAAATGTTTAGTGTGCTTTACGTTAGAGAGATGTCATCCCCTGAGTTATCACTCCAATTATATAACTTGTTACAACAAGTATCAGGGAAGTTAACAATAGTTGCCGTTTCTTGATCAGTTGTGTGCTAAGCATTTTAGTACAACATCTCACCTAATTCCCATGGCAGTTTGACGTAGTAGTGTGGATTCTGTCCAGCAGAAGTCCCACCACGATGGAATGAATTACTCGAGACTCTGTGGAAAGTCAAGAGAGCAAGAAGGAGTCGGAGACCAACTCCCCAAGCCTCTCAAACACTCCCATATTTACTGTGCACAATCAAAGAAAAGATCACAAACAATTGTGTCATGGAATGCAGGAGCTTAAGGAATAGATAGAGACCGTAAATTCCACAATGGGTACAAAGGCTTAATTTATCCTCAGGGCAGTCCTGGAGGAGGGGAACAAGGTACATTCTTCAGACAGAAGAAGCTGATTACAAAACAGACCACCGGACCACCAGTTTCTTGTCTTGGGGGTTAAAGACTATCTAAACAGCAGAAAGCATGCCCAGTGTATGGGTCGTCGCTTTGCAACGAGCAGAGTAAACCCTGAACTGTGGAACTATGCTTATGATAAACGAGCTGTGTCCTGCGTTTATAGCAAGGGACACACAGTGGCTTTACCACTGCGGAAGCAGCCCTAAGCTAAAACCTCAAGTATGCAAGCAAGGTGTTGTCTCTGCTTTTTAGGGCAAGGAGACAGGAGTGCAGATGCATAGGCACCTGCTAGGAAAGTGGCTAGGAAACTTACTAATTAAGCGCATTTGTTCTTCTTAAAGGTCATAGAGTCTGTTACAATTTATTAACCCAATCTTGGGCTCCCACATAGTAGGTACTGTAATTATCCACATTTTAAAGACAAGGACATTGAGACAGAGAGACGTCAGGTCACACGAAGACTGAGAGGATTGAAAAACCACTACCCAATTATCTAAACTGCAGAGCCAGGATTTTTTTGATCTGCCCCACAAATGGTCCTTATGATGCAGGAAAACGGATGTGCAGCACGAGGAGGGCCGTGTCCCAGGTCTCGGTTGAGCCCCTAGGATATGCCCCGCCAGGTGTGGGTCCTTGGCTTCGCACAGGAAAGAATTCAAGTGCGAGCCACCGTTGAGTAACGGGAGATTTATTTAGAGAGATACATACTGCAAAGAGTGTAAGGCAAGAGAAAGGCAAGGAAAGAGGTGTGGGGGTTGGGTGCTCAGGTTAAAGTAAAAGTAGGTACCCACTCCATGCACAGAGTGTGGGCCATCTCCAAAGGGGGGAGAGAGGGCAAAGGGCCACTAGGCATGGTGTTGTCACTTTTTATGGGCTCAGTAGCTTCACATGCCTACAGGTTGGGTCAATCCAACTGCCCTGGGGGGGAGGGGCTGGGATTCCCAGGAACTGGGCCACCGCCCATTCTTTGGCCTTTTGCGGTTAGCCTTGGGGCTGTCATGGCACCTGCAGGCATGTTATTTGATCACGCTGTTACAATGAGCATATAATGAAGCTCAAGGTGTACTAGAGGTCAAACCTTTTAATCCTCAAGGCCAACCAGGAGGTGAATCTTCCACCTTTTTGGTGTTAAGTTGCTGTCCTTCCTTGAGTGGCTGTGCCCTGCCCCCTGTCCCTCCTGTCTCACTTAAAGTTCCAGTAGAATCACTTAGCTTTGGCCAATGCGGGTTCAGAACAGCAAAGAGCTGTTTAATCTTGGAACCAGACCCAACTTTATAAAATGATCAGCTTAGATCTATTTTTGGATCATTCCTGCAATTAGTAAGATCTACAATCTTTAGAGGGGTCATCCTGACTCACAGGTTTTTCTGACCTAACTATGCGATCAACTGGAAAAGAATTATTTATTTTTTTCTGGCTGCTTTCTTTTTCATTTTTGTCCTTATCTGGGGAAAAAAGAGGCAGAATTGTTTAAGGAAATAATAAATTCACCCCCTTTATGCAGATCACTCTTCCATTTGCTTTTGTTGAGGGTCTCACAGCCACATATTCATTTGAGTGTCTATGTACATTTTCTCCAACCTTCTTTCTAATTTGCTTTATTTTTCGCAATTTAGAATATTTTATATTTACCAAAAATGAGGTACATTTCTTCCCCAGGTTGCCACTCACCATCGCATAGAAAAAGGAAATGTAATTCTAAATTATTTATTGGCTCCTGGGGTTTGTTAGCATAAAAGTCACTATGGTGATATTTAAACGAAAAGAAACCTTAATGATTAGTTTGGGAGCATTTACTTTACCTAGTGCTATGAATTAATGAAATAAAGTGCCAAGCAATTCCAGAAAAGCAGTAAGGAGAATGTGGCTGACCTGTAAGCATCCTATTACCCACTTAGGATATAAGGCAGGGAAATTGCTTCCCATTTCTAAGGCACAGTAGATTGAGGACTGAAGTCCTATCAAAAAGTTTCTGAGTGTTGGAGTTGTCCTTCTCTCTGACAGAAGAAAATCAGGAATATAACAAGTACTTCTATGAAGAACAGAAAGTCAGCATGAACTGAGTTGAACTGAGCCATGGGTCAGTCTTCCCGAGTTCCCCAGAGAGCCCTACTCCTCTGGCTGGTCCTCTGGCTTCAATGCTTGGCTTGAATCACTATCCCCGTCATGTGTCTGCTGAGTGTGACTTCAAAGATTATCAATGGGTATTGTACAGAGGATTTCATGATCATCTATGGAAAATAGGAAAAATCTGCTTAATCTATAGGAATTAGTTCAATTCAAATGAATTTTTGTAGAGTGAGATTTGTAACAATGAGGAATAGAAATATATTACTGATAGTGGGAGATTAGAAAAAATGAGCTAAAGGATTTTGGGACTCTCTTTCTGGGTGGCAGTCCCAAGTGAGGGCAGACAATAAGAAACATTATACCAGCAGACTGGACAAGAGGAAGTGGAAAAAGGGAGAGAAAGCAAGCTGAGAGGGTCCTGCCCACACCATATGGCTCCTAGTTGTGTATGAAGGCTCACTTCACCCTCTTTAGAACCATGTCTAGTGTCGGGTCAGAAAATTCTGGTTGGTCAAACTTTGCCTAATTTTTTCCTGAAGGCTATTTCTTGAGATTATTCCCAGTAACATCCCCATTGGATGGCTCTGTTCCAACTTGTTCAGCACTAAAAATGTTAAGAACGATTAGATGAACCAGTGATGCTCCTTGGAACTTCTGTGTGTTGTCTGGACAAATTCACAGTGGGACTGATGGAGCTCTAGCCTTCGCAGGGTAGCTCTCCACAGGGACTTTCAACTCTGCCAGTCAAGCCTTTTGTCTCCTTACGGGGTTATGACATGGTTTAAACCATATTTCAATATTTCCTCAGCATTTGGTCCATGGACCACCAATCTCGCGAGATTTGGAATAAAGGTGTCTTATCTGTGGTCAAATGCACTTGTGAAATGGTGTATTACATCTGTCTTCCGAAGAGTCACACTCTACATTAGCATTCTGAAGACCCTGAGAACCCTTCCTCTACCTTTTTTTTCATCCAGTGTGTCCTAGATTCATGACGTCAGAGACCCTTTCCTTGTTTGTTTGTTTAAAATCATTGTTAATATTCTCCAGGATTTAGACTCCACAGAACACCCTTTAGGAAATGCTAACTTAAGCTAAACTATCGAAATAAAAGCACTGGAGAGGGCAGAATTATATTCAGGGCTAAAATCGAACTCTCTCAGTGTCTCAGAAAGAAAACAATTACTATGATTGTATGCAAAACTAGCGTGGACTGAGGTCCTTTTAAGCCAGCAGAAACATCCCAGGTGAGGTCTGTTAACAGGCACGTGTAGGCAGGGCATTTAGTTACACGACCCATTCATATCACGTGAGCTCTGTAGCCAATGTGCTTGGGTCTAGTCTGGCTGAAATGGTGACAGCAGTGTTACTCAAGCTCACAGGGTTGTAAGTCCATGAAGTGATGAATAAGAAGTGCTTAGGACACAGACTGCAGGAAAGCATTAAAGAAATGTTACTGTATAATATATAAAGTTCTTTCTCCCTTGGATTAACCTTGAGAGAACAGCAGGTTTCTGAAACAAATAAATTTTGTAAGAACTAAATCATCCAAGGCTTCATCATTTGGGGTATTTTATTTCATAAAGAAAGTTGTAGCTCTGGGTTTATTGGCCCCGATGGAGTTTATGTATTTCTGGTGACCCTGAAAGTTTATCTACTACGCTCCTAAATCAAATCAAATCAAATCATGTCAAATCATATCAAATCTAATCTAATCAAATCAACAACCTTGTACCTGATTGTCTTTCCAGGCATAATGTTCAGGTGCTTTTGAATTTGGGAGAGAACTTCAAGAAGCTTCACTGTTTTATATCCTATTATAAATATTACAAATATTTTGAAAAAAAACCACAGTATTTTCAAATAGAAATGGGAAAATTTAAGAGTTCTTTTCTTTACTTGGTTTAGTTTAAAAAAATGTATAAATAGTTTTGTTGATCATTCCCTGGGGAGAAAAATAGTTACTACAGATAAATATCACACCTTAGGTAGAGCTATTTGGAAACTACTAAAACACTAAGAAGGCTGGTATAACATTTAAAACCTGAAGCTTTACTATATTATATGGTATCAGATTGATGCTTGTAAAAATATTCCAAATTTTTTTGTCAACTGCAGTGTTTACTAGTACAACATTTTTTCCCAGTCACCCAATATAGATGATTTAGTGTGTCTACGTTGGCATTAGTAACAGAGAAAAAAATATCTTTTTTTCCATTGTTTGTTGGAAGTTAAAGTAAAATAATATTTTATGTGTTACATCATAACTTTTGAAACCACTGATAACTGAGGTGAGAGAGGAAAACTTAATCACGTGGAGATGTTATCAGGATGTAGAGAAGATACATTATTCGATTGACTAGATCTGTTTCTCCAGTTGTTAGTTATAATTGGAAGAGTTTGTTTTTTCCTTGCTGAAATATATTTTAGTGACAGTCTGAGGGGTGAGAATTACCTTTGGAAAAAAAAATCAACGTGACTATCACCAAGCTTCGTTTTTACCCTTCATAGGTTATTGAAAAAATTTTTAATTTAACTAGGAATAACCCTGCCTGAGCAAACGTCTACTTGATTTCAATAACCTTTATCACTTGTGTAAACAGAAGTCATTGTAGAAACCAAAACACTGATGAGAAAAGTAAAAAACACATTTCTATTGTTACGTTCTTTATATAATATTGAACAAAAATGACTATTCCTTCCCATAAAATTGAGGTTTATCTCCACACATATGAACATGATGCAGATGGTGTCAGGCTTGTGTAATAATTATGTGGGATACGGTAGGTCTCAGTGATGTTGCAGAAAAGTGGTACCACGGGGGCATGGTGGACTCTGTTTAAGTACAGAAGCATCTCATCTCAGAATCTCCTCCGCTCAATGGGTCAAGAGCTGGGGACGGAATCAGATGCCAGTGTTCTTGCTGTCCCTGAATTAAGGGTCTTCAAGTTCAAAAAGCATCAAAGCATCTGCTTATGTCTCTCCAGGAGCTCTCTTTTCTTTCTTTCCCTCCTTCTCAGAATGGGACCCCAAACTCTTCAGGAAACTGTAGAAACTATACACCTGGTCTCACTCCTTACGCAGCTGTACCTCTGGCAGAATGAATGTCTTATCTCTCAAATTGGTGTCTGACTTTTCAGTTTATTTTTCTATATTAGTCAAAGTCTGATGCACAGCACTGTGATGTAATTGAACGTGACTGGAACAACACCGTGGGGCTGAGTTGATCACAGCAGGACAAAGCTTCAAAAAGAAATGTGAAAATTATTTTTTCCCTTCTCTGTGAACAAATATTTGGGGCTGTTAAAAAGTAGATTCTTGAGGTGATTGAGGGTGTTGATGTAACAGGCACCTACTCCCTGGCCTCCCCAGATCAGTTTCTATCTAGTCCATGCTGTGGTTCTTCCCAAAGTGGGTTCTGTGAAACACTAGCCCTCTGATCTGCTTCATGAAAAAAAATGAAGTGAAATAAAAAGAAATAAGGCAAGGTACTTCGCATTGGGCCATGCACATTTAAAATCACAAACATTATTTTCATTTCTTAGAGTCTCTCGACACTTAGGTAGTTTATAAAAAAATATTGCAGCGAGGACAAAAATCTAATTTTTAAAGCCGGTACTTCTCAGAACTGTTTGACTAAGCAACTCCTCTTTGTATAATTATCTATTACAATTCCTCAGAACTTGTGTTCTAAGAAAGTCATCTTAGGAAATATCATAGTTCATCCATTTCCAGATGCACATTTTCTTCACTCTATTACACCTTTGAAATTGGGATGCTTCTTAAATTTGATGATGCCCTGGGCTCAATGAAACATGGTATTGCCTTACCACAGCATCTTTTTTTTTATTTGAAGTATAGTCAGTTTACAATGTTGTGTTAATTTCTGGTATACGGTGCAGTGATTCAGTTATACAAACATACATTCCTTTTCAGATTCTTTTTCATTATAGGCTATTACACGTTATAGGGTATTGAATATAATTCCCTGTGCTCTATAGTAGGACTTTGTTGTTTGTTTTATATATAGTAGTTAACATCTGCAAAGCTTGAACTCCCAATTTATCCCTCCATACCCTCTCTCTCTCCCCTCACCCTGTAACCATAAGTCTATTTTCTATGTCTGTGAGTCTGTTCCTATTTTGTAAATAAGTTTGTTTGTGTCTTTTTTTTTTTAGATTCCATATATAAATGATATCATACAGTATTTTTTCTTTCTCTGTCTGACTTATCTCACTTAGTATGACGATCTCCAGGTCCATCTATGCTGTTGCAAACTTACCATAGCATGTTTAAAGTCAGTTATGTCTGCTCTTTTAGCTATGATTGGGTTCATCTGAGACTGACAAAATCCCGAAATGATAGTGGCTTAAGTAACTTAGAAATTGATTTCTTACCAACAAATCTGGTGGTGGGTGAACCTCCACTGGAATTGCACTCCCTGGTATTGGGTACCCAGGCTTCTCCTTTCTTGTTCTGTCTTCCAGAGCCTTTATATCCACATCATGTAATGGTTCAAGAAGGCTGCTCCATGTCTCCATGTCCAGCTCTATCCAAATTTATTCCACTGGGAAAGGAAAAAAAAAAAGATAAATATAAAGGAATAAAAGTCAAGTGCTAGATGTCTCCCATGGGCCAGAATTTAGTTATGTGGCCACACCCGGGAGCCAAAAGAGGGTTCAGGAAATATAGTCATTTATCTGAGCTTGCATGAGCTGAGCTAAAATTGTTATTGTTATGAATAAAAGGAAAACCTATTCAAAGGGGGAGGACTGGATGACTTAATTCACTTAGTATGATAATCTCTGGTTCCATCCATGTTGCTGCGCATGGCATTGTTTCATTCTTTTCATGGCTGAGTAGTATTCCACATGTATAGCTCAATCACTATGTTGTACACCAGAAACTAACAATATTGCACATCAACTATGCTTCAATAAAAAAGTAGGGGTGGGAGCACTGGAGAACTAGTGCCACCTGCCATGGTGCAGTCATCAGATATTAATATTTACAAGAAGCTAGATCATTGGAAAAAACAGAAACTAGAGAAGTATCAAAGCATAACTTTTTCAGAGTTAAGGCATGAGGGCAAATATTGTTGAAAATGAAAAATTCATTTTGCCATTAGCAACCAAAAAATTGGTCCCTTCCTCTCCAACATCAAATAGCTTAGAAGAAATTTCTTGGTATTCACAGCACTGACTTTGGATTGTGAAGGTCAGAACAGAACAATGTTCTCTGTTGCCTTCTTTTGAGTCTCAGGTCATTCATTATCCAAATTTAAGTGGAGGTAAGTACAAGTAAGAGGGGAAGTGATTCACAGAGTGGATATTGTGTAGACATGGGCTTTTAGTAAGAATGTCTAGAATGTCCAAATATGATTAGTTTGTTCCCATGCTGCTCTGTGATTATGTTTCCATTATTGTTAGGGATTTTGATTCAATTAAATGCAAGAATCATTGTAAAAAAAATTCTCTAGTGTTCACTACTGCATTTATTTCTTAGATTTTTCACAGTGTCTTTAATCTCTCTAATATCTAAGTGGAAATATTAAAGCAGGAAACTGTTCAAATTTGACTAATGTTAATTTGGAAATTTAATTAGTTGATGATTGAAAATTTTCAACATTACAATGAAAATAATTTAAAATGTCTATACGTAATAGCGTAAATCTCTTAAAAATTAATTTGCTATCTCAGTTAAGCCACTGTCATTTTAGAGTTGCTGTCTCTGTCAGCTGATCCTTTTGATTTTTTGCTTTATTAAGCTAGCCTTTGACCAAGAAAAAAATCTTTTAGTGAAGCCAGACATCTGTTTCCAATTCCTAAATGCTGTTATTCTATGGTGTTTACTTATATTTATGAGCTCAGAGGGGAATGCAATAATTATGGAGTAATGAGATGTAAAATTTGCCCTGTGTTTATTATATCAGATTATCTGATATCATAAGGTAAATAACATGGCAAGGTAATATGTGCCTGTTGGGCTTCAAATCCTGTGAGCTTACTTTTAAGAAAAGCAATATTAAATAATTGGTAAAAATCTTGAAACATCTGACAGGTCAGCGTCATGAATTGCTCTGGCCTCGTGGCTTGGTAAATATGTTCTCAATGAATATGATAATTTTGCTTGCTGTTTCTCTATTGCCTTATTTTATTGGGGAGCATTATCCAGCCATATATTTTTAAACAATAAATCATAGAAAGCAAATGCATGCTGCTATTATAATTTAACTTAATGTGCCTGTAGGGGGAAAATGACTTTTTAAAGTGATGAACTCTTTCAGAGAGACATGTATCTCCTCATTCTTCTCAGACATTTGCTGAATACGTCCCACATGCAGAGTTCTCTGGTGGGTTTTGGAATGCAGAAGCCAAATTCTGAAGAGCTATTGAAATGGGTTTCAAGTCATAGTTATAGCTTTATTGCTTCCACAAAGCAGAAAGGAAATAGCCTAGCTCTGCTATGAAATTAGGATTAAAAAGCGATGCGTTAAAATAACAGCTGACACGCCACATATTTCTCTGGAACTTGAAGTAACCACATTATAAATTCCCCAGGCACACTGATAAGCCAGTGGTAATAAAGTTGGGAGGTATGAGGAATGTGTAAGTTGTGTGTATTTCTGTTCCGATTGGAAAGACTCTTTGGGAGAGTGAGTCTGTATCTCTGAAATCATCTACTCAGAGCAGTAAATTTATTCTGCTCCAACTCTAGGGTTCTGCAGTCTGGATAACTTGATGGCATAGGAATCTAAAATCACCTGAATTTCTGAGAGCAGCTCTTTGAGTTACCACGCGGGTCCTCTACCGTGATCTGCTTAATGGGTTAGCACTTACTTTCCATCAACTACACAGCAGTGTTTTTAGTAATAGAACTCAGGATTGAATAACTTTCTTAATCAGCCGATAACAGTTCTTTCAGTCAAAACTGAACTCCCTTTAAGATTCAAATTTATAAATATTTTGCATGAATATCTTTTCAAGCAGATATGTACATTCTCAGTTTTCCTTCAGCCTCTAAAGCTATTTTATACTTGTCAGAAGTAACTTTTTTTGGCAAGATTTTGAATCAATAGACTGCTTTGTTCAGTTACCAATCATAAAACTTTTAAATAGGTAAAAATTTAACTTTTATGGACATTTGACTTCTGTTGCAAAGTATCCGTGTTATTTCTGATAAAGTGGTGAAATGATCAATGGAGCCGAGGTGTTAAGTATCTAAAACCTGGGTCTGGTCTCAGGGATGCTTTTTATTTAATTGAGAGGCCTTAGTATGTCATTAAACTTTCAGAAGTTCGTTTCCTTGTTCATAAAGTATAGTGAATAATACTTGCCTTAATTATATCACATAGAGCTATTGAGAAGATAAAGATTGTGCATTAAAACACTCTGAATACTTTAACGCACTCTCGAAAATGATGTGCATGTATGTCAATGGATGTGTATGCATAAGTGATACAAATTAATTTTAAAACCTTGTTTGGTTGGAGTCCTGACTATTTATGGGAATGAAAGTTATCAGTTTTTAGAAAAATTTGAAAAAACAAAAAACCCCAGGGTATAGTATTTTAGATTTTCTTTGAGTTACCACGAACAGAGCAAGGTCCATGACATTGAATTTGCCTTCTTGGAAAGACAGCCTCTGAAACCGACTCTGTCAGGTTCTTAACATTGACTCTTAAGACACCGTGGCTTTGTATGTTTGGCGTTGCACACTTCCTGAAGTTCTTTTTATTCTTCAAGGATTTTATGTAGCTATCTGCCAATTCATCCCGAATTTGTTTCCCAATAGCTAGTTCAAAATTGGTGTTTCACAGGGCTCCAAGTCTGTTAATGCATAGTTGTCCCCAGTGCATCGTTTCAAAATGAATTTCATGTCAGAAGCACACACACTCTACAACATGGGAGGGACATAAAACTAAACATTGTTTATGAGGCCAGATTTAAATGACATCCTGTGGTCTTCCATGGGGGTGACCAAAACTCGGATTCACCGTGACAGAGTCATTGGCTGAAATGATCACCCCATGTGATAACCCAGGAAAATCATTCTGTGTGTTGTTCTTGTGACTTTGTACTAGGTCATGATTTCCCACATGGAATCGTCATTTCTGAACAGAGTGAAATAGATATCTTACATAAGTAATTCTTCTCAGGGATGCCATTCAGAAAACTTGAATCATTCTCTTATCGTGGTTATTGGCGTACACTGGAAAAACTCTGTTACATAAGCTTCTTTTTCTTCCTTAGGCTTCTTTACCCGCGACAACTGATCTTCCAGAGTTTTTTGTTGCTTCTTACAAATGGCCAGGATGGACCCACGGCCCGTTGGATCAGAAAAACTGTGCTGCATCTTGGGCGTTTTCTACTGCAAGTAATAAAGTCATTTTAATTTCTTCCTTGTAAATTCTCCCTTTGACTCTAGATCTTGGGACAGAAATTAAAAACGTTTTTAATTTAACACATTTAAATATTAACATGTGGGCACTTAAGATAAAGTCTTAGTCTAGCCCAAGAAAGCAGACTGAAGATTAGATAAAAATCTATTTTTCACTCTGAAAATTGGTCTTTATTTTTAGGGTCTAACTTTAAAGAGGGAGTAAATCAAAAGAGCAACAAAGAAAAGTTGCCAAAAATGTGTTTGTTCTTTGAGAGTTAAGGCCAGATACTAAAAGAGGCATAATGTTCGTCTTTAAGCTAATCCTAGCATGCGTGTGGACACAGACATATAATTCCTACCTTCTTTCCTCTTGATAAGATCTGCAAGAATATATTTAATTATTAAACTAATTTGATGTAAAGTAAGACTTCAGAACTAAATAATAATGGGTGAAATGCATGTCATCTCCTTTTGGATAAAGGCAATTCAATTGATCTTTCTTTTTTTTGTAATTTTATTTTATTGAGTTATAGTCAGTTTACAATGTTGTGTCAATTTCCAGGGTAGAGCACAATTTTTCAGTCATACGTGAACATACATATATTCATTGTCACATTGTTTTTCACCGTGAGCTACCACAAGATCTTGTATACATTTCCCTGTGCTACACAGTATAAACTTGTTTATCTATTCTATATATACCTGCCAGTATCTGCCAATTTTGAACTCCCAGTCTGTTGATCCTCTAATAAGAGTAGCTTCCAAATTCTTGCTGCTGTAAGGAATACATACCTCTGCTACAGAAACTTACATATAATTTCACAAGTCCAGTAAATGAATATACAGATTAAGCCCAAGATTTGGTCTCCGAAGAGTGTCAATTGTATTACAGTAATTAAAACTTACATGACATTGGCGATCTGCTCTCAAAGATCAGCTTCTTAAAACTGTGCTCTAGGCTTAGAAATAATTCCAAAGGAGTGCTCAGAAACAGGGTAAGTACTGAAAGCATCGTGAAATGAGTTCACAGGCTCTCTGAGAAGTCGGCCGAAGGGTGAGGGTGGCACTCCTTGGGACAGAGGAGCGTTCGTACTTTGTCTCATTGTCATCACTTCATAGTATCAGCTAGATTGTTCTAGAAAGGGTGCATTTGGCCAAGCTCACCGCTGGAGCATCTCTGTTAATTCTACATTAACTCCTCCAGTATAAACGTCCTATGGCACAGGGATCTCTTTGAGTCTCATTTTAGTTGGGTGGGGATTGTTGTTTTTTTTTTAATTGAGGTATAGTCAGTTTACAATGTATCAGTTCCTGGTGTCCAGCACAATGCTTCAGTCATACATGAACATACATATATTCATTTTCATATTCTTTTTCACCGTGAGCTGCTACAAGATACTGAATATAGTTCCCTGTGCTATATAGTATAAACTTGTTTATCTATTTTATATGTATTAGTCAGTATCCCACAAATCTTGAACTCCTAGTTTATCCTTTCCCACGCCCTTCCCCCCTGGTCACCGTAAATTAGCTTTCTATGTCTGTGAGTTTGTTTCTGTTTTGTAAATAAGTTCTTTTTTTATTTTTTTTTATGATTCCACATATGAGCGATCTCATATGGTATTTTTCTTTCTCTTTCTGGCTTACTTCACTTAGAATGACATTCTCCAGGGCCATCCATGGTGCTGCAAATGGTATGGGTAGGGACAGATTTAATCAGATAAGTCACTTGTCATACTATGTTCATGTGGTTAGTGCATTATACCTCCTAGGTGAGATATAAGAATTTTACTTTAAATTTAAGAGATCAGTATTTTTTTTAATTGAAGTATAGTCAGTTTACAATGTTGTGTCAGTTTCTGCTGCACAGCATCATGTTTCAGTCAGACAGGAACATACACATGAGACCAGCAATTCTGAAGACGTCTTAGGGAAGACATTGGTAGTGAAATACGGAGAATAACTTACTAGGCTGATTTGGACTGTTACTTTGGGGTCCCCAGGCCACAGCCCCATAAATGACCTCAGCACAGGTGTAAGTCTGGATTTGTCCCCCTACCTGATGGAGGACAGTTTTGTATCCTGTGTGTGTATTCACTGTGGCAAATCAGGCTGATGCTACTTTTTTTTTGTTTGTTTTTTGAGTATATTCAGTAAAGAAAGGCATATCTAGTTTCTCTTAAGGATCTAGAAAATCAGGTCAGGACATAGTAGTTAAAATCAGAAGAGATATCTCTCAAAGAAGCTAAAAACTGTAAAGTGGAATAAAGAAGACACTTAAAAAATATACACATGTAGAAAGATAATTATGCAGCCAAATAAAATCCAAGCAATGCAGAAGCTAAGACGTGAAGGAGTTTGAAGCGGTGGCAGCGATCTACCCTGCAGGGCAAACTTGAGGACAGAATAAAATAAGAGCGCTTGTCTCAGAGGTAAAGCCCGAAGGAAGTTTTCAGAAAGAGAGTGGAAAGCAATTTGCTGAACTGAGTCATCCTTAAATCTTCTGACCTTTTCTAAGTATTTCAAGTGAACGTGGATTAAACCTTTACCGAGATTCAGATATGTCTGTATGAGCAACACAGTGCATCTCACTAGAATTAAAAACGCTTATTATTCTTTCTTTGAAATCTACAGATTCATGGGGCCGAAAGGGATGTTAGAGGTCACCTTTATCAAGCCTATGGTTTTGTAACAGAGGCACCAATAGGGGAAGTGACCTGCCCAAAGCGAAAGCTGAGATGTCTCAGCCGTGATCTCGGAAGCCAGGCTTCTGACTCCTTTCAGCATAGTTTCTTCTCCATTGTAGAAGTCTTTTCTGAACCAAAGAATTGCTACACTAACATTTAAAATATATATATACTTGATTCTGAACCCTGTACTGAAAGTCACAGCATCAAAGGATTTCCATTTTCTCTTATGAAAGAGGAGATTATTTTCTGGAGAATAGGAGAGATGGTGGTGTCATGGCATTTGCACCTGTGAAATATATTCCCTCGCTGGGAACTGGGAAGGAAGTACGAGGTTATAGATTCAGCACAGACTGAGCGTCTAAGATGCGCCAGCAATTATACGTCTGCTGTAGTGACATAAAAGCCATGTATATGCAGAAATACATATGTAAGGGAATTATTTTAAAACGAATTATGTGAGAGTAATTCTAAACTCGCACCTTGAGGGGTTCCAGTACACAGATAATTTTGATGAGCAAAAATGATAACTTCTGAGAACATTGGACAGAGAGGAGAAAGGTTATGACTCTGTTGCCTTTAATTAAAAGGGAAAGGTTAAACACCAAGGGCAAGACTATACCAGGAATCCAACAACAAAAATATCTGTACCAAAATGTCATCCACCCCAATTTTCTCATGATTTCAACACACATACTAGTTTATCATGATGCCGTGATCAAAATGCTAACACATACAGTTTTCTGCTACTGGTTGATTAGTTTCCCTCGCCGATTATTCTGTTCTATTTTGAGGTCAGGATTACGACTCTTCTGGGTTTTGTTCATGTTGCAATTTCTATGGCTCCGTACAGTGCCTGTCGCCTGGTAGGAGCTCAACAAATATGTGTTGGGGAGAGGAACAAACTCATTAACAACAACCAGGCTAGGGGATTATTTAAACGAATGGAAGGTTCAATCATAAAAGATACATATAAGAAATACAAGGTGCATTCCACATCTGCTAAGGTGAAATTGGGATCATAATGTCCAAGAAAATTATAAGCCTAAAAGTGTGCTGGGTAGCTTTTTGATATTTTATAATATAGGTTCGTATTAGTCTCAGTTAATTTAGAACCCAAAGACTCAGTTTATTCCAATGTATCAGATTAACATGGATGAATTTCCAATGACTATTTCTGTGATCAGTCTTTCTCATTTCCTCTGTTTAGTTACATTCATTTCAAATATATATATATATATATATATTTAGCCATGACTCTAAGTGTTACTGTTCTAGGTATAGGAGATACAAATGTAACTAAGATATGGCCTTTATCCTCAAGGTCACTTGAAAAATTTCTTAACAAAGAATTTGGAAGTACACAGAACACGAAAGGAACAAGGAACTAGAAAAGTCTTTGAGGTTGGTAAGACAATGAAGCAGTGCCACAACTGGACGAAAATTATGCCTGAAATTAGGGCACCGTTGAACTTGCTGGAATACATAGATATATTCATGGCATCTGGCCTCAGTTTTAAACTACACAAAGTTTTGAAGAATAGCTGAGGATTCAAACAAAAAACGCTGTGGAAATGATTCGAAATACCACATGCCACTTGAATATTAATCAACGTTCTATTTCAAACAGGCGTGGCAGCGGACCGAATAGCGATTCAGTCCAAAGGTCAATACACAGCCAACTTGTCCCCTCAGAACCTGATCTCTTGCTGTGCCAAGAAGCGACACGGATGCAGCAGTGGAGGCATCGACCGAGCTTGGTGGTACCTGAGAAAACGTGGGTAAATAGCTGCCCACAACGTGTCTCTAGGTTTCTTAGGGTTAGAATAAGGACCTGCCTGGGGTTAGAACGAGGACCCTCTGACTCTGTTGAACACTGTCGAATGTTCTGGAAGCAGTCCTACCGGATACTTCCGTGGCCACCTCAACACTGACTGTCCGTAAAATCACTTCCATTGTTTCATTTTCCTTACCATCTGCTTTGAGAGTCAACGAATTATGTTAGATTTGGATCCAAATAAGTTGTACTTTTCCAGCTTCAATTTCAAAATCCAAACTTATTTTCTTTATTGCTTGTATAATGTATAATACATTTGTATAATGTATAAGAATGGTCTAACCTGATAACTTTCTGCCTTATTAACGTTAATATTATATTAGTATATACAGTTTCTCCCAAAATATCATGAACTACAAGCACATAATAATTGAAGTCTTATAAAAAATGTATCTATAATTAAATAAATGTGTAAAAAATACACTTTAAAGAGCCATTTCTTTTCTTTTTTCTATTTTTGTGTGTGGGGGAAGTAATTAGGTTGTATTATTTATTTATTTATTTATTTATTTATTTATTTGTTTGTTTGTTTGTTTGTTTGTTTTAATGGAGGTGCTGGGGATTGAACCCAGGACCTTGTGCTTGCTAAACATGCACTCTACCACTGAGCTACCCACCCCACGTGAAAAATACTCTTTACTTCTGAAACTTGCATGATTATCAGAAGACCCCCATCTGAGTCTGATACAGTTCATTCTCTTTCACACTCCTCTGCCTTATAATTACAGATGTAGAATTAAGGAGTCCTTCTCCTGTTCAATTAACCACAGATTTTATTGACAGTCACTTTTCACCTTCAGGAAATTCTATACAGTAGATAGAATTGTTTATTAAAATGGATTTAAGCAAGATTTTAAAATTATCATGAAAAAATGGGAATGGAACAGGGAAGAGTGCAATGTCATTGAATGGCTGTGTTCAATGTCATTGATCTTAATGTGTAAATAGTCAGAATAATTTATGAACTTTTAGTTCAGCAAATTGCACCTAGATAGGTGATTATGGCATTTTTCTAAGTATTACTTTGACTTCTTCGATTGTTCCTCATAGACTGGTGTCCCACGCATGCTATCCACTCTTCAAGGACCAAAATGCTACCAATAACGGCTGCGCCATGGCAAGTAGGTCTGATGGGCGGGGCAAACGGCATGCCACAAAGCCATGTCCCAACAGCATCGAGAAATCCAACAGGATCTACCAGTGCTCTCCTCCCTACAGAGTCTCTTCCGAAGTAAGTCCAAATTGCAAGAATCCACGAGGGTTAACTTTCTAAGAGATGTATGGCTCTGCTGTTACTAGAACTATTTAAAACCTATAATATTCTAAAATAATGCTAAGCTTCTGAGTATAATTTTTGATATTCTTAAAGTGTCTATTAGAGACTTCCAGTTTGGGTATGACTTCTGCTCTTTGTAATATTGGCAGTACAAATGATTGCCTTAAATATAAAAATGCCCAGGGAAATAGAATTTTATAATTACATTTTATTATTAACATATATTTATTTATATATATATATGACAAATACAAGCTAAATCAAACCTTTTGCGCTGACCTTTTTGTGGCGGTAGCTTATTTTCTCAATTCTTTGGGGCTAACTAACTGCACAAAATAATTAAAGTGGGCGAAGTCCTAATAGGAAAAAGATCCCCTTGGATTCGAGTTTGTCATGCTGAAAGCCTGGGAAAATTTTACTCCATCATATCAGTGTTACGCAGACATTCTCACTTGCAGAATGTCTAAACCTTCGGTGGCTTCCAGTTACCGGTAGAATGAAGTTCAGGATTCTTACCATGACGTAGAGACCTTCTGTGGTTTGGTTCTGGCCTCCTGCTTTCACAGACTCATTGGGACCAGCTTCCACCTGTAATACTCCTGAGAAAGCAGGACTGTGTCTGCTCCCTACATGTGCCATGTCCTTCATGCTTCTCCACTTAGCCAGGTCATGTCTCCTCTGACCCAAATGGTTACCTCACCTGGTTCCAGATGGTAAGATCCCACACACGTGCCGAGACCCAGGTCAGAGCTTCATCTTCTACGAGAATTTTTCTTGACTCCTAGGGAGACTCATTGTCCCCGTCTCCATGGTGCTGCATGCTTGTCTGTACAATAGAACTTACCCTATCTTAATGCAATTAACTGTGTTACTGTCTGTCTACTCCACCAGAAGGTAAATATCTTGAAGGCCAAGTGCAGGGACAATAGTTGTTTCTATCCTAATTTCCAGCATGCACTCTGATCAATCAAGGGATGAATGAGTGAATGAATGAATGACCTGCCCTTCCTAAGGACTTTCCTAAGGACTGCTTTACCCAGTGGGTGACCACGTAGAAATATCTGCGTGCTACTCTGAGGGACCTCGCTACACAGTCACCTGGGATCACTCTTGTGATTCAAAGAATGGAGATGACACTAATTTCCATTGATAAAACAGAGTTTTAATTTTTTTTCCTGTGTGACCATAAAAAGTCATGATACTTTCCCTTCGTCCCCAAATTATTGTCCGTGGGGAGAGTCAATGAAACACGTGGGTGTGTTTTGTCTTCAGCAACTTCCTCAAGGTGGTATTTCACATGTGAGTATTTGAAAGCCCAATTGAGAGCGAACTGCTCACGGCCAAGGCACGCTAGATTGCGTAATTCCTAAACGGATGGGCAACACCTACCAGCATATTCCAAACAATAGGTTTTGTGGGCTCTGACCACATTAATGGTGCTGATGGATGTTTTCCCTTCCAGGAAACTGAGATAATGAAAGAAATCATACAGAATGGACCGGTTCAAGGTAAGCTTGGAGGAAATATGATTGTGTCTTGTTTATTCCTTTCATGAACAACATTACATTTCAGCGCATGTAAAAGGAGCACAATAAATGAAAGGAAATGTTTACTTTTAGAATATTCGTAGGGATTCAATCGTTCTAAGACTAATGTAATTATAGGCGATATGCTCCCCTGATAGCTTCATTAGCTGCCATTTTATTTGAAGGAGATAAACTCATTCACAAACTGATTTCTTCAATAAATTTTGATGATAACATCTGATGCAATTTTGCTAAACTCTATCCAAAGGGATCATGGACCAAACAGACATTCAGACATGAAATGCTAACTGATGAAGCTTGTTTAACTGTTTGGTTATATTTCAGAATCACATATAGTGTTGGATATTTTCTCATTTCAGTTTAAATGGATTAGGTAATGGACTGGAAAAAAAAAAAATCAAGGTTTAGCCCTAAAAACAAAGTAGACACTTTTCTTTTTCTATAAGCCCCCAATAAATCAAGTAAGCCAGTGTGATTTTTATTTTTATAAAATGCTTTCCATTTTGATCAGTTTTGTAGATATGTTATGGATAGTATTAACAGTAAATAAGGAAATAATGTATGGACTTTGCATTGATTTGATATTAAGATATTATCTCTGTTACATAGTTCCTCTGCTTACCTACTGGATTTTATTTTACACCAAGGGCATGAATAAAGATACATTCACAGTGTATATTCTCTGTACTAAACATTGTCTTGAAATGCTTGGAAGAACAAATCCAGTGAGGGCTAAAATAGAAATTCAGGGTGTAGACACTAAAAGGACTGAAATATATTATCAATGCAGTGGAATTGATCAATCAAATAATTAGATTAAATAAACCAAAATAAAAACTAAAATAGTTGATATATACTAAGGAACTATTGGCCAATATATATTTGTGTTTTTCTGAATGCTGGCCTAATTAGTATTGGCTCAACATATAGCAAGAAGCACAGATTTTTTCATCATGTTGGAAGGATTTTTATTGCTCTTTATCATCACTTAATATTTATTGAGAAACGAAAGCTTACTCTAAACATGTCCTGAATTTAACTGTTAAAATCCTGGGATCTTACTCAAAACCTGAAACAAATAAAGAGAAAATATTTCTCTCCTTCCAGTTGTGTAATTTCTGAAGGCTGATAAAAGAGTGGGGGAGATTCATGCATAATTTAAGTATATGCTTCATTAAGTGGGATTTGTGTGACAAATTCGAAGGAGCACAGGCGTTTGAGGTCAAGGCTGAATTTAAAATTCCATTTTTGACATTTGCTGCTGAAATGACTTTGGTCCAGTTATTTAAACCTCTCTGAATCTTCAAATCATTGTATTACGGTTTCAAGTTTCTCTTTCTCTCTCTCTCTCATTCTTTTCATCAGTCAAAAGAAATCTGGATCATAATTATTTAAAATTGAGAACATCTTAGATTTTTCTTATGGTCAAATATGTAAGTTTTCATGAATTTTACATAATGAATCAAATAGAGATATAATTTGAAACTAATAAAGTTGAAATTCCAATTATTCAACATCCATGTAACAAATGCTTGTTGAGAACCTTCCTCCCGCCAGCCTGAGCCAGGAGCACGAAACAGAGCTCACCATCCTACCCTCCTACGTGCGATGATTATGTGAAATAAGTTTGCTGAAGTTTTCCCAAAAGTTAAAGTTGCACTGCGGTAGCTTAAGTAGTTACCTGTTGATGGGTTCACCAATTCTGTCTTGGCATCAGGACCCGAAGGAAGGTCACCTTCAAGTTAATTGTGATGGCATCTCACCTACGTTTCTTTAGTTGGCAGTGTTTTTCCACATTGAAGAGAGTATTTTATTTGTGGTGCTTAGAGAGAGTTGAAAGGAGCTGAAAGGGTCAGTGGTTCCACAGAAAAGACAGCCACTGGCAGCATCCTCAGACTTTTAGAGACTCTGGTTGCCTCGTCTTGTTGTAGATGCAATGTAGTTTATCTGCACGTTGTTGCCTGGGTTAGCAAATAGCGTTTCCCCCTTTTCAGTACAAAAGCATGTGAAAGGCAATAGAATGCTGAATGAAGAGCACTGTGTGCCTTCTAAAACCTATAGAATTAAAAATAGGTTTAGGTGCTGGAAACAGAACAAAAGCAAAGATCTGCAGAGAGTACAGTTAAATAAATTCCTTAAATCCTATAGGAATGTGCTTTCAAGTAAATAAAGAAGATTTAACCTCTGTTGAGAATATTTGGACAGCCTCAGAAAAGGCATGGAACATTAAAAAATAAAGTAAAAGGTGGGATACTGAAAAGCTGTATTTGACTTTGGGGACAAAGGTTCACTTTAGGATCTATCAAATGCTAGTGACCTTAGTTTGTATTTTATTTAAAATGCACATCAGGTAAGGCAAGCATTGGGCACTGTTATCAAGGTCTACTTCACTAGCCCCAACTGAAAATATGTTCAATTCATGTCTCGTGGAGGAGAAGTTTAAAGTCTTTGCCCTGAATTGCCCAAGTCCTTCAACAAAGCATCACACAATACAGAAAAGAAATGATCACAGCGAGAGAACGAAGGGGCACTTTATAAAGTATAAGCTCTGATTTTCTAAAGAATGCACTCTTGGCTTAGCTCTCCAGAGCTCAGGGGATGCAGTCTTGCCAGAGCCTTCTTTTGCCAAGGGTTTGCTTTTTGTTCAAACCCACCAAGGGAGGTTTTGTATTTACATCTAAGGATTAAGGACAATTACTCTGAGTGCTGTTTGCTAGGTTTGTCCTTTGCTGCTAGCTTAATTGGAGTTTTAAGAGGCTTGTGGAGAAGTCCAAGGTTAATGGAAAAAGAGCGAACCCTAGCCAGTGTATGGGCTTCCTGAAAGGGCCCAATTCTGTCAATTAAGAACAGATACAAACTACTGTATATAAAAGAGATAAACAATAAGGACCGATGGTACAGCATAGGAAACTACATTCAATATCTTGTAATAACGTACAATGGAAAAGAACATGAAAACAAATATGTATATATACACACACATATATATGACTGAATCACTATGCTGCACACCAGAAATTAACACATTGTAATCAATTACACTTCAATAAAAAACAAGAATAGATAGTGTTCTAAATGTACATAACGTATTTAAGTAATATTCTAAATAGCAAAAACTTGTCTTCACAAAAGAATAAGAAAATATTGCAGCCAATTAAATAGGAAAGAAGTTAGGCTGAATTCCAAAATTCCTTCTTAGAGTCTACCCCTGGCGATTTACTGATTGACTGTTCTGTGAGACTTTTTGGAGGTTTTTAAACAAGATGGTTTAAAATCTGTGCCATTTATCCTGTTGGTTTTATTTTAGCCATAATGCAAGTCCATGAAGATTTCTTCAATTATAAGACAGGGATATATAGACATGTTACCAGCCCAAGTGGAGAGTCAGAAAAATATCAAAAGCTTCGGACACATGCAGTCAAACTCACTGGGTAAGGCAATTTCTTAAAAATCTTCACTTAATGCTTTTGGAAAATAGAACTGAAAATAGAGTATGTAATGCATTTAGGTGCCTGAATTCCTCTTGGTATGAGAGATTCTGATACAAATTAAAAATGATCAAAGCCTTGACACTCTTCAGTCATTATTTTAAAGTCCTATGAAAAAGTAACTCAATATTCTGGGAAAAGTAACCAAATCCTATCTCTCATGTGCTTGGGAATCCATCCTAAAAATCTGCTCTAAGGGCAAGGAAAATAGATTATTGGAATAAATTCTACACATGGAATAATCAAGGAAAGGGTACAAACCCCAAAGTATATTAGGATTTGGGGATAAGGTTTGGATGGGATTTAGAATGGCAGAGATTAAGCAGGGAGAAAGGGTAGGGTCACCTTTCATTCAATGTAAAATTGTGTTTTTTTAAATATGTGAGAATTTTGGAAATTCTATTTATTAAGTTTTTAAGTAAAATATATTCAGCTCTACAAGGGCAAGAAACAGGTTCAAAATTCGGTTGCATTTCAAGAGGAAGTCATCTCACAAACAGACCCTACTCAGAGAGTGTGGTCACCCTAAATCACTTTCCCCAGCGCCTCCTCGATCTCATTCCGACTCTGCCCTGTCTTCACGCTCTTTCTCCTAATGTCTCATTCCCCTTCAGATGAAATATTTCCTGTCCTTCTGGTGATTCTCTCAAAACCTTTCCCTTTTATCTTGAATCACCGGTACTTCCACTTGGTGCTCTCACCTTGTGTTATATTTCACCAAAGAGATGAAAGCAATCAGAAAAACGGCTCCCAGTATCATACATGCTCCCTGTCGGTTCCCACTCCTCCCTGTCCTCCCACTTCTCACATAGAGGGATCTCCCCTGCTCTAATTTATACCCCTCTTGCCATTTTATAGACCTCAGACCCTCTCCGTGTTCAAGAATATGCAGAGGCAATATTCCCGTTTTCTTCTCTGTAACCGATTTTATTTTTACCACCACACAAGCATGCCATTATTTCTTAGACATTTTGGAAAACAAAGAAAAACAAAAACAAAAACCTTTCCTCTTGTCTTCACTTCCTCTACACTCCATGTATGTTCTTTCCATCCAGTGAATTTCTAGCAAGATCTGTCTGTATTCACGTTCTTCAATTCCTCTCTGCTCATTTAAAACAAAAACCTTTTCAATGACTTTTTTCCTTCCTCCTCTTTTCAACAGCATCTATTTCAAGGTTACCAATGACTTTTATATTTTCTGTCCATCTGTCAGCATCCAGACCTGCCCAACCCCTCCTCCTGCATTTTCTTTCCTGCCATGACTTTTCAAGACTCTTTGCTCTTCTTTTTCCTTTGTTTGTTCTTCTACACACCTTAGTGTGGGAGTGTCCCAGACTCAGCTCTTAGTCCTTTCTCCCTTCTATGCTCACTCATTTTCTGCTCAACTCATCAGTCTCTGAGCTCATCCTGGCTTTGGGTACCATCAAACCCCTGACACCAGCTAAATTTGTATCTGCAGCCCAGATCTGCTCCAGACCTCCAGACTTGTACTTCACATGGCCTCCTTCACACCTCCACCTGGGTACCTCCTGGGTGGCTTACATTCAGCACTTTCCAAACTGAACTCCCCGTCTCTCCCCTCATACTTGCTGAACAGTATCAATCTTCTCCTTCTTAGATGATGACAGTGCCATCCTTCCGTATGCTCTGACTACAAACCTTGGAATCATCCTCTGTTCCTCTCCTTGCAACTCACTTTCAAGATGTCAGAAACTCCGTTGGCTCTCCCAACTTATATCCAGAATCCAACCACCTTTCACCATCTAAACTATCAACATCCTTGCCTGAACCACCATTACCCATTGTTTTGTACGTGGATTCATGGAGTAGCTTTTAACAGTTCCTCTCACATTTAAGTTTGTCCTGAAAAGTCTATTCTCAACAGAGAAGGCAGGGTGTTCCTTTAGTCAGATCTTGTCGCTTCTTTGCTCCAAACCCTACAGTGCTTTCCATCTCCCTCAGGGTAAAAGCCAAGATCCATACAGTGGCCTGCAAAGGCCAGCATGCTCTGAGGACTCCCCCGTCTGCCTGCCTACACCCCCATCAACTTTCTGATCTCAGTTACTTTTCATCTGTACCCTCTTTATGGCCCTTTATGTCTCAGGAACCCACACACCAGAGCCCCTCCCTCTGCCTTCCCTGCTCCTTTATCCGACACCTGGTTCCTTGTTCTTGTGCCTCCATGTAGTCTTTGCTCAGATCTCATCTTCTCAATGAGGCATCCCTGACTGTCCTGCTTAATATTGCTGCCTGCCCTCTGCTTCAGCTCCTCTGACCCCCTCGCCTGATGTATTTAAATTTTTTCATAACAATGATCGCTTTCTAACACACTCATTTAATTAGCTTTTTCTGTTGCGTGTGTATTGTCTGCCTCCGCTACTAGAATGAAGCTGCCTGAGAGCTAGTGTCTGTCTTATTCACTAATGTAGCCAAACCTCCAGATATGATGCTGGTCTGTAATACACTTCATGCTTTTTCTATCTGAAACATGAACGTGTTTTAGCTTATTCTACACCAGTTCTTGTCTGACATCCATTTTTCCATGAGGCAACTCTGTTGAAAAATAGAGTGAGAGAAGTTGGAGGGGAAAGCTGGGGCCTCCTCAGCTTTGACTGGTTTCTAATTCTCGCACCTGTGCCCATCACATCAACTCTGCCCCTAGTTCAGAGCCCAGAGTTTGGTGGGATTCACAGTAAATCCCCTCCAGGTGCTAATCTTTGCCTTTTCTTTTGCATCACATTCTCCATCTTTCAACCATTGCCCTTGGTGGGTTGGCCAGGACTTCTGCAGCTCAATGGGCCTCCAGTGTGATTTCTTCTTCAGCTGACCTCCTGGGATGGCAGGGTGGGATGGGAAGGGACTGCCCCTCTGATCGCCTTGCCCTGCTCATGGCTCTTGTTGGAAAGTGCATGAGGGGGTGTTTCCGGATCGTCTTACGTGCTTTTAAGGGGAAAATTTTTCCATTCAAGTCTGGAGAGGAAGGAGGAGGGCTGTGGTGAGCCTTGTTTCTCAGCGTCTATTTTTGCTTTGATACTGAACAAAATGTGTTTTTTTCTGTTATTCCTCAAAGTTGTGTTTTGGGGATTATGGCTGTATGCCTGGTTTACTAAAGAAGAAAAGAAAGAGGTCTTGATTTTTAAAACTTGTTTTATTTTGTTTTTCCACTCTTAATTGTTTAGTGACTTCTCAGGAAAGCAGATGGAATAAAAATGCCTCATACAGTCACTGTCACTGGAAACTCAGCTCCACTTGAGTTCTGTTTCCCTTCAGTTTGAAAATCTTATTGCTTCTAAATCTCTCCTTCGTCTGTATGTTTCATTATCAATTTTTGTTTTCTCTAATAACATCCATGATTTGGAAAAATTCTTCCCACACCCTTGGTGATTGAAATAGTTTTTCCTGTCATTCAGAGATAGGAAATGTTACCATCCTGGAAATGGCAATGTTAATGTGGAGCCTTCCTTGGTTTATCAGAACTGTTCCTTTATCATCGCTGCCACGTATTTAGCCATGCTGGTCATGTTTTCTTCGCTCTGCTCCTACATTTGCTCATGCTGCGTTTGAGCAAGCTATGAATGTGTTTACATCTCATCACTCTGCAGTGTGTATATTTTCCTTGATCAGTGTGTCAGTTGCATGAATACGTTCACTTTTATAAACTCTAGAAACTTGAGGCATTTATAAATTTGCCTCACATGTGTGACAACTAACAAGGCTAATTCTGCTAGTAGGCAAATAACTTTTGGAGAATTTGTTTATTTTTCAGAAATATTTTAGGTCCCTGGGCATTGTTCAATAATCCAGAGCAGTAGATTTTAATTCATTTCTCCATTAGTAATTCCTGATTTGGTAATTACTGTATTTAGAAAATTAATGCATTGGTGAATTAGAGAGTAATCAAATAACCCAAGTGACTTAGTGTTCCTTATCGAAGAGCTTAATATGCTTCTAAGAAGTACCTTACGAATTCATCGCAACAAATTCTGTTTGCTGTCCATTCCGTAGGAGACAGAGCTATTAGATTTAGCTTACTTGAACAAATGAATTTAAACTTCTGGCAAATGCCCATCACTGGAGAATACAAGGAGATTTAATATATACTCCTGCTCTTAAGGAGTTCAGGAATAAGGTAGAGACATTCACAACCGATTCTAGGGTAAAATGATAAAAGCTATACATTTCCACATATATAAAGCACAAAAGAGTGGTAGGTAGATAAACACTTGTAATGCCTTTCTTGGCTCCTCATAATTTGATTTCACTCCTCTCTCTTCTCTTTCCAAAACCTCTGTCTATCACCTGATGGATACTATCATTATAAAAGCATTTAATTCAATTAAAAATGCCATATATTTTGAAATATGGCATTATTTTATTTAACAACAGTAAGGATAAAATATTACCAATTAAACTAAGAAACTCTATTGATTGTCAGATGGATTTCAATCTTAGAGATGTTAAAATGTGAGGGGGAAAAGTGTGTCATAATGAAAAAATATATATGGTATTTAAGATTTTCATCCTGGCCAGTATTTTTTATGCTCTGGTCCTGCTCTACATCTTCATATGTATTAAAGTTCATTCTGTGTCCCTGGCCACCAAAGTTCTGAGCTTTCTTTAAACCCTGTCGGAAGTTTATAAAATAGTGCATTTATGTCATTTATTTTTGCATATGATTCTCAGGAATCACCACTATAACTTAAATGAAAAAAAAAAAAAAAACCAGTTAGCTATTTTAGAAAATTAAGGGCAATAATTGGGGTAAAACCATTGTCAACTGTGCTTGTGGGACAGAATTTTATTGAGGATCTAGTCTATATGTTACAAAAGAGAAAAACAAAATCATTTTAGGATATAATGTTGCTATCGTTCAATAACGTTTTACATGAGAGTTTATTCAACAAACGTTTATTGAGTGCCTGGATGTTTCAGATGTTGTTTTAGATGCCAGGGATGTATCAGTAAACAAAATAGACATAGATTCTGGTCCTCATGAAATTTATATTCTACTGATGGATGTATAGCTGTTAGGCAAATACAATTGCATCTTATGAAAGGCCAGAGTTTTGGTGTTAAACTTTGTGTGTGTATCTGGGGTCAACAATATAAACATTTTTACTTATAAATATTGAACAGAGACTCAGGGAGAAGACAAGCAGTTGTGAAATAGAGGCCAAGAGAAAGTAAACATTAAATAGTCCAAGAAGGAGAGATGAACGAATAGCAAAGATGTTTTCAGGTAGATTGTGAATGATGATTGCAGTTTTCAAATTAAATGGAGCACCCCAAAATACATGAAAGATGTTGTAAAGTGGTGGAAACTGGCCATGTTTCCAATAAGTGACTGTGAAGACATTTGGTTTGAGTAAATCACTAAAAAATTCAAGTCAAAGTTTCCTGTAAACTTTGATGCAAATCTACATAATATGACTTAAAATTGGGCACAAATAGAATGATTTATGTGATTTTCTTTGCTATATATTTAACAAATATTAAAAGAAAACCCATGTTATTACTGGTGCTGTGCTGAGAAGTAGGCAAAATGAAAAAAAAAAAAACAGGCAACAACAAAAAACTGGCCCTTGCCCTCCCAGTGCAACTAGATAGTAAACACAAAAATGGAAAGTTATGAAACATTTCATAAAGGCAGGGTAGAAAGTGAAAAGAGGACATTTAATACTTGATCTAGACTTGAGGATCTGAGAAATGTCTTTGAGGAAGAAAAGTATGAGCTGAGATTTATGGGTTGATTAGCAACAGGCAAAGGGAGCAGCTTGTGTAAAGGCCCTGTGGTCAGAAGGATAGAAGACACTGTCTGAATGCAAAGAAGGTTGTATTTGCTGAATCTCAAAAGGCAAGGACTTGTAGGCTGGTTTACAGACTTTACTTAAGTATGTTAAGTATTTTGTTAAGGATCTTAAGAGCAGAGGGAAGTCAATGAAGAGATTTAAATAGAAAAGTGGCATGATCTTTCTTTGTAGTTTTTTAAAGATTGCTTTAACTGTAAAGAATGTGGTCTAAAAGGCAAATGCTGTTAATCTTAGTAAAAGATAGGAGCCTGGACTTGGTAAGATGGTGGAAAAGTTGGGGAGATATAAGTGGATCAAGAACCATTTAAAGGGCAAAGCTGGGAGATCTGATGTCGATTTGGAATCGAGTGTGGACACTGACATGGGGACGGAGTTCACTATTGGGTCTCATGATTTAAAGATAAAAATGCAGATAGATGTCAGAGAATTCAGGTAGATACACTGATCTCAGGGTCATGGTAGCCATCAGGGTTGAAGATGGGTGATACTGAACTGAGTACCTAAGAAAAACAAAAGGAAGCTTGATTGAGGCTAAGCCATGGGAAAATCTGGTATCTCATGTCTGGTTAGATAACTATGAGTCTACAAAGAAAGGAAGGAGAGGTCAGCGAGGGTTTTTTTGGTTTGTTTGTTTTTCATTTTTTAACAAGTGGCTAGTGTAAGATTTCAAGAAAACTGTGAAACTGTAAGATTGGCATCTGGAGTATTTGAAGATGTTGGTCTTAGAGAGAGACAGTGGCAAGTTTGTTCTATCAGGGGAGAAGGGAGGAAGGAATAAGTTAGATGAAGCTGTCTAGCACTTAAGGCAGTGATATGTTGAAGAAAATTCCTATCAGTTTGCTTCTTTTTAAAAAAAAATCTGCATAAAGTAGGAAGTATGGTTATCTGTAGAGGGAAGAGGTGGTGGGAGGATGCAGTGTCAGAAATTGAGGAGAATAGAGGTGTCAATGGTCCTCTATATATTTAGGTGGGGGAGTTGCCCGAGGGACCTACAGTAAATTACCTCGCATTGCTAACAGCACCATCTGCCCTTTTGTGTGTGCCTTCTGCTGCTGTGGTCAGCTGCTTGGGTGGATGTAGAGAAATGAGTAGTTAAGTTCATCCAAGGCTCAGAGTTTTCCAGATGAGTTCAATGAAGAGTCAGGAAAACAAGGAGTTTAGGATATGAGCATTGACTTCAGTATTGCTAAGATGGCAGAAGGCTTAATCAGCCTGCTGAAAAGACAGGGTTGATGGATTCGGAGAAAATAGAAAAATCACTGGACTAGAGGCCATGATGATTCTGATTTCTGTGATTTTTATGATTCTCCAATTTATTTTTCTTACCTTAAAATTTTTTTATCATTATTTATGAGAAAAAATTAAACATGTAATAATAAGGAAGTAATATTTTATGTTTATGAATACAGTGTCATAGAGTGACTAAAAGAAGTAATTTTCTATGTTAGTGCCTAATTATGTTATAATACTGATTGTCTACTTTGTAGTCATAAACCTTTAATGTCTGTCTGTCTGTCTATCTATCTATCTTATCTATCTATCTATCTACCTACCTACCTACCTATCTATCCATCCATCCATCCAGTTAAAGAAAGTTGCCCTTTAGAAGCATAAAATAATGCTTCAGGGTTAAATTTCTAATATATTTTTCACATATTTTCTAGATATATCATAAATAGCAAGGATTCCTCAAGCAGAAATCATTATCTAGTGGGATTACAAATTATGTGACATAGCTTTCTTGGGACCACCACTTGTTTTTCCCCGTGCATCTTTTTTTCCCCTTCTTCCTTTCTGAATAACAAATGAATATTGAGCCTAAAATTTCATGCTATGTTATGTTTCACCCCTGGCAAATTGATAAATTCTGAGCAGATGTTTTAATTAGAGATTTTTAATGCACGGCGAAGTCTCAGACAGTTGAATGAACATTTCAACGACACTTACTCAGAAAATGCAAATAAATATGTGATAATTAGTAGAGACAAGGCAAAAACATTTAATTTGGATGTTGGTGTATCTTTTAACTGCAAAATGCTTAGTTCTTTCTTTTGGGGGGGCTGGGGGTGCCCTGGTGTAAATAACAGTAGCCACTGAAGTGGACTCAGAATATTTACTGGTTCAAGTGTATTAATAGAAGTTTATTTCTTATTCGTACAAAAGTTCAAGATGGGTGATCCTAGCTTTTGGGTGGCTCCCCTCCATGTGGTTTCAGGGACCCCAAGCTCTTTCCACCATGTTGCCTGGCCATCTCTTAGGGTCACGTGTTGTGATCTAGTCCCCTCTATGGAAAATGAAGACGATCATGAGGTGGGCGTCTTACATTTACTTCTTTTAAAGCCTTGACTCAGAAATGGCCCCTGTTAGTCCATTCACATGCCTTTGGCTAGAACTCATCCACACAATTCTACCCAACCGCAGAGGTGGCTAGGGGTGGGGAGGTAGAGTGTGCGGAGGGAGGGTACAGCTCAAGTGGCAGAGCGCGTACTTAGCATGCACGAGGTCCCAGGTTCAATCCCCAGTACCTCCATTGAAAAATCAAATAAATAACTAATTACCTCCCCCTTGCCAAAAAAAGCAAAAAACAAAAAACAAACAAACAAACAAACAAAAAAAAAACAGAGTGGCTTGGAAGTGTAAAAGAATTGGCAGGAACATTATTCTATCAGAACAAATAGAGCTATATTTTGGAGCAGAATTCCAAATCTGCATACATTTTAAAGGAAAAAAAAAATAAAACGGAGACTCAGGTTTGAATTTGTGGAGAGCTGACTTGGTCGGCATCTTCCAGGCCCTCTGTGATTATGTTTTGTTTTTAGAGACTCTTCACTGGGAAATTCTTAAGAATTATTGCTCTACCAGATTGCATAAATTAATAAATGCATTTGGTACCAAATATATTCATAATCACTGAAGTAGCACTGTTACACAATTTTCCTACTTAAAAAACCTATGAGATGGGAATTATTATTCCATTTTACCATAAATAAGAGACTGAGAATGTCTTAGAAAACTTTTCAGGTCTTTCTGAATTCAAAATTACTATTTTCCCAATACTAAATTTATATATAAATATAGATTTATATATATATTTATGTATATATTTATATATATATAAACAAGAAAGGTCAAATGTCAAGATTCACTTAATATATGTTTACCACCTAGGTTTTCTCAAGCAATTGCTAAATGTTCTCTTTTACTAAAAATTTCCTTAAGGCAAAGCTAATTATATCCTTTTTTTCTTCTAAAATTCTATTCTTACTTGCTTTGACAGCATATTTTTAATCTGTGCATACAGACTTTTGCTTAAGTTTTCAACAAGAACCTTTTCTAAGTTTATAATGTGTGTCAGACACCGTGCTGGGCGTTAAGAAAACAAACACCAAAAAAAATTTGCTCATGTTTTCAGGCAAGTGGAGAGAGAGAGAGAGGGAGAGAGAGAAAGAAAGACAGAAAGGAAGGAAGGAAGGAAGGAAGAAAGGAAGGAAGGAAGGAAGGAAGGTAGGCCCAGGCATTCTTCTATTTCATGAGAATTTACTTACCTGCCCTGGAGCCTGACTACTTCAGCATCTCTGGATTTTTCTTCCCTCTCCTCCATCATCTCTATATGAATGTATATACCTTTGCAGCAACATCGTTTGGTTAACAGTGTCCATTGCAAGTGGCCATGTGGCATTCCTCAGCCTCATATTCTGTGCAGTGATGTCCCCACAAGAAGACCAATACAAGTCTTTCACATTTGCAAGCAGTTCAGGTCAGCATCCTAGGTCTGGGTCCTTCTACTTTGAGATAAAGTAAATCCGAGGGCAGAAACCATTACCAAAGAACAGAAATGGGGATTTCAGTAAAGTAGACCTACTCTTCAGTTGCTGCTATAAAGCAAGTAGCACAAACTGAACAGCCTTCAGAAAGGAAAAGGAATCTTTCTGACACTGTGGCAGCCCTGCGTTCTGGGAAGTCCTGCGTACCCACACTAGTTTGGTCTTGAAGTGTCCATCTAGGAGCGGAGACAGCCCTGTAAACGTACAATAGTGGCAGGAGGTGAGCTCGCAGTCTTCCTGCTCCGCCATCTTGGCTGGCCCCCAAGAATAAACATAAAACAAAACAAAACAAACGTACAATATGAGTGCATTGGTGTTGCAATGGATGGAAGCAAGGACTTTGAAAGCGTAGGGATGGTACAATTGAGAACTAGACTAGGAAGTGACACTGAAATAGGACTTGAGAGCACATTCAGCATTGCTTTGCATTTCCTCTACCGTGGACTCTTTATTCTGGCCCTTTATTCATTTTTCTAATGGAGTCTTAGTTTTTAAAATTTTGATGTGTATGAGCTCATATGATACATCGAAAGGATTGACTTTTTATACTGTTGACTGAATCCCACTTTGTTGTTGGCTTCATTAATTTATTTTTAATGGGTTTGACCTGGACAATGCTTTAACGTTTATTCTGGATTTTTAAAGTTCTATTTTTAAGTAGTTAAGTCAAGGATCTACCTGCAACATGTTGGGTGGATGATGTGTGGTCATGATCTAATTTTTTTCCTTCATACTCTAAGCTCAAAGCACCGCGGGCAAATAATGAATAACCCACTCCTTTCATACTCTTTGAAATGTATTTTTTATTGCCTATTAAATTCTTACACCAATTTATTATGGCTTGATTCTGAGGTGTCCTGTTTGAAATACACACTACCATTTAACTTCTACCACTTTTTTTTTTTTAATACCAGGTGATGTTCATACTGCTTTATCACTTAATTTTCCAGTTATTTTTCCTATTCCTTTTCACAATGAGATTAACACAAACACATACAAAAAAAAAAAAAAATCAGAACAATTTAAACTGGAACTTGTATGTTTCATTTATAAAGAGGATAACATATACTTTTTACTTTTTAAAGACTATTGTTAAGTACACTGCATTTATTTTTGCTATTTATGCTATTTTTCAAGGATTTTGTTTTTAGAAAATTTTTTTTTCCTCTTCCCTATACTCTAAGATTTTTATATGTTTCTTAAATGTAATTTTTAAAGATGAAGCTATTTGGCTTCTAAACTGTTATTTTATTTTACTTTCATTACCAGGTTGAAGTATCTCAATAGTAAACAACATTAAAAAATAAAAGAAGTAGTAACATGATAATTTGATTATGTTGATTAAAGAATTTACCGCTTTTCAAACTTAAAACATTTTACCCATCTAAGATCTGTAAAGGACCCTGGATTTTCTCTACCCAATAACCTAATGTAAAAGAAGAAGACCTAGAGATAGAGCTTTTCCAGAGATTACATGCTGGTTGGTTGCAGAATCAATATTCAACTCAAGTGACTTCAATACTAATCTTGTTTGGCAAACCACTGGGATACAACACAGGGTTACAAGCCTGTGTGTTGAAGTCAGACATGTCTACGTCAAAAAGCTATTGCTTGAACGGACTATAACTCAATTAAAAAAGAAAAAAAGAAAAAAAAAGCTATTGCTCATTTTTGGATTGGGTTTTTTTTGTTGTTGTTGTTCTTAAGTTGTATGAGCTGTTTATATAAGATATTCTGAAAATTAAACCTTTGTCTGTCACATCACTGGCAAATATTTTCTCCGATTCTGTAGAAGACCTAAACAAGCAATTCTGCAATGAAGACATACAAATGGCCAATAGGCACATGAAAAAAATGCTCAGTATCACTAATTATCAGAGAAGTGCAAGTCAAAACTACAAGGAAATATCACCTCACACCAGTCAGAGTGACCATCATTAAAAAGTCTACAAATGATAAATCCTGGAGAGGGTGCGGAGAAAAGGGGACCCTCCTACACTGCTGGTTGGAATGCAGTTTGGTGCAGCCATTGTAGAAATATTTGACTTATTGGAAAGTGAAAAATGCAATTATTTAGTTTATGGAGATGTGCCCCAAAGTGATTCTCAACTCAAACTTTTGGCAGATTTTATTGAGCATTGATCGTGTACTAGGCACCTTGCCAGGCGGTGAGGGTACTGACAAGAGTAACGTGGGGAGCCTTAACAAATAAAATAAAACAAGACCCAATGACGTGATGCAGCCGTGGAAAGCGACCAATTATACAGGAAAGCCACTGAGGTTCTGCAAACCCTTGGGATCCTTTGAGCTGACCTCACTGACAGAAGCGTGAAGGCGGAGAGGGACCCAGCGGGGAGAAACTGTTCAATGGGCTTTATTTTTCTTCTCTCTTCAGTGCTGAGTGCAGGGTGGTCAGGACTGAATCAAGCTGCCAGCGCCGTTCGGGTTCCATATGTTCCTTTTGTTGACACTGGTCTCTCATCGATTGGCCATCTCAAACGCTGAGCAGGTCTGCTAACTCCGTAAGGGCTGTTACTACGAGCCGGTCTTTTAAAAAGCAAAGCAACAATGGCCAACAAGTAAAGCTTTATTTTTATTTAGGTAAAGCATGGTAGGAGTGTTGTTTTAAAAAGAATTCTTAGAAAGCTCTCTTGACATTCATCAAAGCATGCCTTCTAGAAAGTGTATATATAACACGCGTTGTTTGCATAACACGTGCAGATGTGTGCGCACACCCACATACATGCACATGAAGGTCTCTAAGATCTTTTTCCCTTCAGGGCAGCACAGGACTAACCTTGATTGTGGAGCAAACGCTGTAGAACATATAGAAATGAGATTTCCATTCAACCTTAGGTTCAGATGCTAATTCCGCCCTTCTTCCTAGGTGACCTCAGGCAGTAACCTCTCACCTCTCTCTGTCACAATTTTCTCATTGGGATAATAATAGTGTCCTCAGTGTCTTGTCGTGAGGATTAAATGGGACAGTATGCCTGCCACCTAATAGCTGCTCATTTTATGCTTTTTTTCATTTCTTTCAAAAATTGTATTTTCTTTAACTCTTTCTTTCTTACCTTTATTACTCGGACTCTGTTTTCAGAATTATCTTTGAAAGTCTAATCTGGAGCTGGTTCTAATTATGGCATTACTGAGTACTTATGGATGATGTGATACACTTTTATACTGATGGTTTTCAATTTTTTTATGTTTAGAAAATTTTTGATCCACCTCACTCCAAAAAGACCAGTAGATTAATAAGAATGAGAAAGGACAGAGGAATGTGACTCTAGGAGGAAATATTTAATTTCTTTGGTAAATGTGATTAAATTTTTATGACCTTGGATAGTACGGTTCTGTTTGTAGCAAGAAAAGCAGGAAAGTAGTTAGGGAGTTTGGTCACGTACACTTTAACCCCACTGGATTGTGTAAATAACATGGTTTGAAGTAATAACTTCCTAGCTGGTAAATATCAAGGAAAGACATGGTACGTGAACAAATGTTTCGACCGAGGAAGGTGATTACAGGCAATTCTCTAGATCTATGGAGAACCTGGGGAAACAGTTACACCAAGGCTGAGAATGGCTCTCAGTTACTGGGAAAGTGAACTCTACCTTCTTGTTGGGTGAGTTTTAGTCTCTGTGGACACTTCAGGTCTGGGGGGTCTGGGCAGTGGGGCTTCACTAGTCCCTTGGACAGTGCTACCTTCCAAATGGAGCCGAATGGATTATTTTTGGTGATTTTGTTTTATAATCCAATACGTTCTGTGGCAGGTGTTGCCCTCAAAGTTTCAGATATGATAGACTTCACAGGGAGGTTAGGTAAAGTGTGCTTGTGAATTTGCAGAGATGTGTGGTGGGCGTGGAGGGGACATGAGGAGTGGCTTTTGTCAGGAAGAAGTGTGGATTGGTTGTCCCTTGAAAGTGAGAGCATTCTCAGGACAATCATGGGACATTTTAAGAAAGTATATAATGCAAGGTTACCGTGCTGGGATCTAGGGTCAGAATATGCTCCAGGAATATGACATATGTGACAATTCTGATGAATAAACGAACTGGGAGATTTTGTTGAAAGGTGTGTGTGTTGCTATGGCAATGAGCGATGTCTTCCCTGAACAGAAACATGTGGGATGTGACTGACGACTTCAATGGGACCAAAGAGAAGGTCAGGCCAAGTCTATGTTCCACCGAAAAGGGAAAGGTTGCAGAAAAACCCTGGATTTGGCAGGTGATGAATGAGTACTACTTATGACATTAACTGACAGCTTTGACTTTTTTTGATCTTTAAAATAAATGTATCAGATATTATTCTTTCCCTTCCTCATGATTCTGACAATTATGTTCGTTACATCTCTGCATACAGAGCTGGCTGGAAGTGATGAGAGCCACCCTGGCTGGAGTGGTGTTGCTATGACCACGCTGTTCTCTTCCTGCCTCCATCCCCACACTTTCTCACTTTAGTCCATTTTGTTCACATCATCAGCTTTATCTTTCGAAGGCTATCTACCATCCTTCCCCTTCCAAACGTTTCATGATTCCTTTATGAAGGCACAAAAGGTAGCTGCTGGCTTTATTTCCTGCTCTCCTCCCCGCTGTGCCGTCCCTTCCTCTCAGCATCTTCTACAAGTTACTCAAGACCCACCATGCCCCTCCTCATCACAGCTGGAAATGGCTCCACTCGTGTCTGCCTTCCCCTGGTTAGATTAATTTGCCGGGGGGGTGGGGAGTGGGGACTTACCGTCTTGAATATTCACAGACATAGATAATATGTAAATGAATGAGCTTGATTGTCTCATAAATGTTATTTGCAAACACAGGCTTTGGACAAGATTTAGCCTATGAGTCATGTACTCCAACCCCTGGAGGATGCTGTAATCTCCCAGTCTCCTTTCAGTGCCAAGATTTTAGAAGAAAATAAAAAGCCAAGTCTATGCCTAACATCCAAAGGCTGAAGTTTTCCCTCTAAGTGTATCTTCATTAGATACAACCCTAGTTAACTGTCATTGACGATGATGGACGGCTTTGGTCCTGCGCGTGCTCTCCGTGGTACACTTCACATGGTGTGGACATCTTAACATATCTTCTGTCAGTGCAGCCAATGCAGAGGGATGTTCTGCCTGGTCTACAGCACGTCATTCTGACCAGAGCACAAATTGGGCACAACCTTGTCACTCGTTTCCTCCATAATCCTTTTTAGAGGCCAAATTACACGTGATGGTACAACATAGCAATCTTTTCGCTTTCTGAAATATTAGGCTAGGAGAGTGTCAACCATATGTCAGCAACTCAGTAAATAGTGTTGTTTGGATGATTAATTAAAAGGAGGAACATACAACCCACACAATCGTCTGTGACATTTTCCGACCAAAGAAACGATCTTTCAGAAATCCCCATCTGCTTCTTCCATCGATGATAAAAATTTTGCAGCTCCGTGGGGGGAACACAGCAGGAAAAGGACCCAAACTTAGATTCAGGGAACCCTGGCTTGATGGGCATTTTGCTTCAGTAGAAAATGAAGGGGGTTGGGGAACACCCTCATTTTATTTTGCTTTCCCATGCAGTCTGCTTTGATTCATCTCTGATCTAGCATTAATTCCCACTTTTGGATGCTCTCTGTAGTCGACACTGCCACACTCGCTACACTCACCAAGCCTGAGATTTTTATTTTTGAATGAAGTTACTAAGTGTCTTTGCTTAGTTCATCACGACAAAAGCGTGCGTATCTTTGCCTCATTCTTACTGCAGTTACCTTGCACATCTTCGGGTTGAAGGATGCTCATAGTCTCTCTACAGTCTCACCTTTAAAAGGAAAATCCTGCTTCCAGAGTAGTCAATATCATGGTTATTGACTTGAAGCTCACCTGGTGGTTTCTTCACACTTGTATCCTATCTGACCTTCATTTGCTTCATATGAAGGTTTGGAATGCCACATCAGGCTCTCTTACGTGTTTGTTCCCTGTTTTCCTCCAGAATTTCCTGTTCTAGTTGTCTGTACTGCATAAAATTTCTTTGCATGTCTGCTATTTAGAAACTTTGCTTTCTATCTGTCTGGATCTATATTCGCTGATACAGAATAGGTCTGCCCAGAAAACATGAGTTTGAACTCTTGCTGTCAGTCTGCTGGACACATGCAGGGACCCCAGAAGTGGCCAACATCAGAAGTATTGCAACATTCTGATCTAGACAATTGGGCTACCGTGTAATATACCTACTGTCAAGATAAAATAAAGCTTTTTTCTTCTTGTAACTCCAGATTCTTAGATGCACGTGAGATCAGCTTTAAAGAACTTGATTCCTGAAGCCAATGGGATCTTGACATGTGAGTTAGCAAATGACTATTCCCGTCACAGGAGAATTCGTCACTCTGCAGAAAGTCTCTTTCACAGTTTTGTTTAATAATCACTTTTCCTTGGTTCTTTTAGTGTGTAGCCTGTCAGAAACCCCGAAAAGCCACGAATTTAAACATTAATATGCAGAACCACTCTCAGCAGAGGGAACTCAAAAGGAGACAAAGCCGCTCTGTCATTACAGTCTCAGGCACCCCGACGGCCAGGAGCACGTCTCTATGCAGTGTGCCGTGCACCTCAAGATTTGCCACATTTGATGTACCCTCCCTACCCATTTGACCTTGAAATCCTGCAGTTAACCTTGACTCCTTTTTCTCCCTCTCAGTCAATATAAATTGGCCAATAAATTCCTTCAGTTTCTCTCCAACATAGCCCTCAAATCTGGGCCCTCCTGTTCAGTCCCACTGCCAGTGTATTTGCTCAGAAAATATCTTTTGAGGGCTGCTTAAGTGATGGCCAGTCTTCTAGGTGTTGGAGACCCATCTATTATAAGCACAAACAACTTTTGCTTTGGAGGGCTTCCATGCTTTTTCGGAATTTCTCTATGTCTTGTTTTGAGGGCAACGTGCATTGGGAGCTTTGAGTCCCCCCCCCGCCCCGGGACTCTACCGCCCGGTGCTAACGTCAGGGCAGTCCCTCTGAAAGACTGTCTGGATCATGTCACATCTCGGATTTGGATGATTCTTGACCACCAGCTTTGTAAATGCCAAGCTTCGCAGTCATGAGTGCTTTTTTTTTTTTCTGACTTTATTTCCTTCGGCTCCCACCTCCGTTCCCTTGTCAAGCGCAGCTGAGATGAGGTTTTCGTGGCTCTCTCATGACTTTGCACGTACTTGTTGTGCCTAAAATTCTCCACCCCCCGTTTCCACCTGAAGAATGTCTGCCTGACTCTGTGAAAGGAGTCGTCTTTGCCCTGAGCAGTTGATTTCTTCATCTGTAGCCCACAGAAAAATCATAAACCACCTTTCACAGAGGTAGCAATGATAGAATTCAGATTATTTTTATACTTGTTTGTTTCCTACATCCCAGCATCACTCTCATTAGATCTGCATCTTCTTGAAGGCAAAACATTTACTTCCTTTGCACTAAACAGCAGTCCGCTAAGTAAAGGCAGAAATAAATGAATGAAGTACTCAAGATGCTCTGTGCTTTCGTTTTTAAGAGACATGTTTAGGGGAATATAAATACCACTTTCGGAAAGTTATGTGTTCAATTTTCTCTTATTTACCGTGTCTAGTGTGAGCGCCACTGTGTATATGAGCCTCAACGGCAAAATCAAGCAAAACCAAGGGAGAGGAAAAAAAAAAACTATTACTATTTAAAATCATACACAAAGTACTTTTTCACTTACAGTGCTTTTACTATCGAGACGTAGCTTAACATAGAGTTTTAAGAAGTCTGATATTGTTTAACACAGTTATCTGAGAAGAACAGCATCCTTTTCAAAGGAAATATGCATAAAAATAGCCATAGTCTTAGCTGTACAAAATCCCCCATCATTCTTTAATGCTTTACTCTGCAGAATTTATTGCCTCTCCAAGAAAGACTTTTAATATTATGCAAAAGAGGGGTGTTTCCAGAACTACCTAAAATGACATATAAGATGAATCCAGAAGGAAGAGCTTAAATGATCATGTGCTCAAAGTGAGGGACGTAGCCATAGACTCAGAGCGGGAAGCCATCGGTCCCCTGCATCCTCAGAGAATGTGGTCCACAGGCTAGGAGCTGCCTGCGGTTTCTCATTACCAGCATTTTCCCGTGTGTCCCTAAATTTTGAGGGAAAAGCAGCATTAGTGGGTCTTCACAACGAGTGGAAACAATTTAATTTAATGAGGTAGAAAAAAAAATTGAACAACATAAGTTCCTATGAAGTGGAATCCCTTCAGGCAAGAAATGTTAAGGTCTCTCCAGCCTGGGGACCTATGCTACAGGTTAACAAGTTTACAGAAACAATCTCAGCAGAATACAGCTAAGGTTCTGGTCCTCCTGAAGAAATGTTTGTGAATAGTCCTCCGAATGAAGAGGTATGAGGGAAGGAAAGAAGAGAGTGAATAGTTAGACTTGGGGCAGATGTGAATGGAATGGAAATCCTCATGTCCTCAGAGACACTCATTGTCTGACAAGAAGAGATTTGTGAAAAATATACACGTATTCCTAATATTTTCAGCCTGTTGGTAACATGACAAGCAAAAGTGCAGGACCACAATTTGGGGAAGTGTATATACACATACACACATACACACACGCACACACACACACATATATACTATAAAGAGAGGAGGGACTCTCTCCTGTAAATGAATACTGTAAGGAATTTTTTTGCTTTTTTCTAGTTAACCATCTTTGTTTAGATAAAGATTTTAATTACATGAATACACTATGACACTAATGAGAAATAACCTGGACTCAGGTGATTTTTCCCAGTTGTTCAGAGCCTGGGATATTTAGAAAACTAACCCACTTGTCTGCTTTTCTGCAACATTCCTTTGCGACTTTATTTGATCACCATCTTAGGAACTGTCATGGTGTAAACGTTAGGACCTGTGATGGGCGAACTTTGTTTGTCCTTTATCACAACGGCTGTAATGCAGTGGAACTGCGCAGTCGCTTCTGTGGTGAGGTGTGACATTTTCTTCCCAACTGAATTTTGCATAAAGGTTAACACCGTTTGTTTATGTTTTTTTTTCCACAAGCATCCTAGCCTCTGAAACCGTCCGCTTCAGCAGACTTACTTTCGTTTTCCTCTCTCACCTTTATTTGAAGACTTGACTAACTTTCCTGTCCATTTTGAGAATGGTGATAATAATTTGAATGCTGACATTCTCCTTGGGTGAAAAATGACTGGTGCTCAAAATACTGCATCTTAAAGTTACGATAAATAGCACTATTTCTTGAAAAGAAATGTATAGCAACTCCAAAGAGTGAGTAGGTTTGCAAGCTAAGAATTATTGTTGTCTTATTACACCATCAAAAATATTGAGATGATTGTAATCAAGTATACAGGAACACATGAAAAATATGGTCATTTGAATGATGTAAAAGTGGTAGTTTGTATTTCTCAGACCTCTCCAAAATAGCTTATTTCACTTTTAACTTATTTGGTAACACCTAGAATAAGAAAAATTATATGGCTACCTTCTAAAGTGCCTCTTCTTTGTGAGGAAGTGCTGTTTCCTTAGAATTGAATCAAGCCTGGAACGACCCTGGGGTTGGGGGCTCCGACCCTCTACCCAGTGGGAAACCTACATGTAACTTTACAGTCAGTCCTCAGCAGCCACGGTTCCACATCCATGGGTCCAACAAACTGCAGATCCTGTAGTACTGTAGTAGGATGTAGTGACACAATGCATGTATAAGTGGACCCATGCAGGTCAAACTCGTATTGTTCCAGGGTCCACCGTGGTTAGCCTCTGATCTGTTGGTAATGGAATTATGAGTAGTCATTATTTTGCCAAATCTTAAGCCCATATATTGTTGTGGATCTTCATGCCCCAAAACAATGTGTCAATATTTCTGAGAGTGTCTAGGGGTCTCTAAAATGGACCTAATAAATGCGATACTTCTTTCTTCATGTACTTTTCTTGTTGTGTCTTTCCATTTCCCTCTTCTATGTTACTTTGTCTTCTAATGCAGCACCCTCAATGCAGTGGAGCATAAGAAGTTAGAAATAGCATGCAAATTGTGAAGCCTTTTTCCACTTTTGGTACTACCCTCTATTTGAGTGTCATTAAAGTCTTTTATGGAATATACAGTGTTCAGTGAAATAGCTCTTTTGGGTTTTAATGACAAGTCTGACTTTTCTTCCCCAAGTTAGCTGAGTTCAGTGTGGAGCTGAGTTTGGACATATCTGAGTGACAGGGAGCAAATTATACTCTCAATTGCTCCTCTTCTCTTTTGATAAAGACTTCATTACAGCATCAAGCTTGTCATGTCTGAATATGTCTTTCCTGATTGGAGGTTCTTTCTTATGAGGCCCCTTAGTACCGTAACCAAGATAGACCTCAGTTTCTCACTATGTCTGGTGGGATCTTAGATATGAGGATCCTCTCCCACCTGCATTCGTTTGGAGTCAAATGGTTCCTTAGATTCTTCTAATTTAGTCTTGTATTTTATATTTTATGTAAATAGCTAAAGTAACTCATGGTCAGACCATGTGAAAGGAAGTTTGACTGAGTGGTATGGGCATCCCAAAATTGTCATGATAGCCATGATGAGTAACAAATGAGCAACTCAAGGTTTCAGATATGATCTACTCTTGAAGGACATAATGACCTTTGAAGACTTGGGAGCACCTTGTATGATTGGTAAATTTTTTTCAATGGTGATAGCATTTTTAGAAAAGTTACAAGGATGTAAATGCAATTAGAAAACTGGAAAATGATTTTGAAAACTGAACCAGTTTGAACTTACACATTAAAGTGTCCAGAATATTGGAAACCCTAAAGTGTTCCAGTCTACTCTGTAGCAGAGAACTAAAAAAGACATGGCAATCAGTGCAATTATCAGTCTTAGCTTCCATCAGTAACACAAGAAAGACAAAGTTGTTCTTTAATGTTTGTCTACCTCTCAAATCACTTTTTCTCTTCCCTCAGTCTCATACCAAAGGGTCCAAATGCATTAATATATTTTCTTGAATGTCCCGAGACCCCTACCATAAACCTGTCATCTCTAGGCAATGTCATTACACTATGGTGCCACCCTTCTATTCTGTACCCTATTAGAAACAGATTTCTGGCAATTGGACATGTTGAAAATGTTTGAACAACAAATTTGTATCTCTTCCAGGAATGTTTGTTATACAATGGTGTACCATGATTTAGCTTGAAGGCGCTCTGATGTTGAGATTTGGGATATTAGAGGTGGACTGATGTGGGCAGAAATATTTTCTCATGATCTATCAAAGTTCACGAACATGGTAGTCAACATGATTTCTCCACATTCACTGATGCCATTCAGGACACACTGCAGTTGGGGACTGTATGTTTATCAGAGAAGGAATATTACATATTAAGAACATGGGATTTGGAATCCTGGCTCAACGTCTCCCACTCCGTCATCTTGGACAATTCTTGGTATTTCTTTAGTAAATAAAACACGTTAGTAACATCTACGTCATGGGGTTCAGCCAAGAAAAGAAACGAGGTATTGTAAGTTTGGATTTTTTATGAACTCTTACATGCTGCATTGAGAATGGACCAGTACAGAGACTATAGGATTTGATTTCCGTATGTACCTGAGTATAGAGAAATTCCATAATAGGCATATAACCATTTTATAAAATAATGTATGCATATGAATATTTTTACCTAACTTCTCTTTTCTATAACAATAATCTTTTTTTTTCACATTATGGTTTATATCAGTAGCCTTGGAAATTCTTAGTTTGCCCATTTAGGGTGGAGTTTCAGAAGGCAAGCTGTAGAGAGGAGAGACATCTTTAAGTACTTTTAAACCCCTGCATCGCAGCTCTCCTAGACTTACATCTTACAGTGAATGAGTGTGATTCCAAGCCATTTGGACAGACATAGATGAGTATATCCTGAACAAGAAAATGACCTTATTGTTAAAAAGAAAACTATACGTGCACATTTCTACAGGCA
The DNA here is from genome assembly GCF_009834535.1 of Camelus ferus. NCBI lineage: Eukaryota > Metazoa > Chordata > Mammalia > Artiodactyla > Camelidae > Camelus > Camelus ferus. Next base: position 36,442,007 of record NC_045715.1, read on the forward strand.
ATGATGACAGTCTCATAATAAAACAGGTTGGGGCAAAAGGAAATACAAAAGATATAATTCTGACAATCATGTGCATTTTATCAAGACGCAACTCAAATATTTTTCACTGTACCAATATTTTTCACTGTCATTTTTAGGTGGGGTACACTGAGAGGAGCATCAGGGCGGAAAGAAAAATTTTGGGTATGTAACTCTTTCCAATTTAATTTCTACTGTCAAGTGAGTATTTGAGAATCACCCGCGTCTCTACTCCCTGCTTTGTGTTATGTGGTCATATCCTAAGTCACTGTGTTACTGTCTGTAATATTGGCGTTTTCTCCAGCAGAAAATTCATTATAATCATTCATATTATAGTAAGAGTTTTCTTCAACTCCTTTTACTTCAAATTGTAAGAGAAGAATCAGTATTGCTTTTCAAAATGAGAATCAAGAGAAAAACTTCTGTTCTATTGTCATCTATCTTAATTACCTTCAGAAAAGTGGTATGAAGACTGATGACTGGGTAAAGAATAGACTTTTCAATGCATGATGTTGAGAAACCTGGATATTCACATGCAAATGAGTGAAATTGGACCCCTATCTTAACGCCATTCTCAAAATTAACTCAGAATGGATTAAAGACTTAATGTAAGATCTGAAACTGTAAAACTCCTAGAAGACAGTATGAAACAAAGCTCCCTGACATTGGTCTTTGCAATGATTTTTAAAAATGTAGTACCAAGAGCAGGAGAAACAAAACCAAAAATAAACACATAGGACCACATCAAACTAAAAGCCTCTGCACAGCAAAAGAAACAGCAAAGTGAAATTCGACTTACCGAATTGAGAAAGTATTTATAAACCACACATCTGGTAAGGGGTTAATCTCCAAAATATCTGAGAAACTCCTACAACTCAACAGCAAGAAATCCAATAATGTGGTTAAAAAATAGACAAAGGACCAGAATAGCCTTTTTTCCAAAAAAGTCATAAAAATAACCAACAGGTTCATGAAAAGATGCTCATCACTAGGCATCAGGGACATGCAAATCAAACCCACAGTGAGATGTCACTTCATGCCTGTTACAATGGCTCTCGTCATAAAGACAAGGGAATAAATTTTGGTGAGGATGTGGAGAAAAGGTAACCCTCGTGCGCTGTTGGTGGGATTTGAAACTGGTAGAGCCCCTATGGGAAACAGGATGGTGGGTCTTAAAACCATATGATCTAGCAGTTTCACTTCTGGGAAAGTATCTGAAGGAAACAAAATTATTATCTCCGAGAGATATCTGCACCTCCGTGTTCACTGGAACGTTATTCAAGACATGAAAACAACCCGAGTGTCCCTCAGCAGATGAATGGAAAAAGAAAATGTAAGGTATAGATAATATATGTACGAATTTCTAGTGATAAGGGGAATGAGTTCTGGGGATTTAATGTACAGCATGGTCATTATAGTTAACAGTATGTAACATATATTTGAAAGTTGGTCTCACCACACACACACACACAAACGATAACTATATGATGTGGTGGACATATTAACAAATCTTATTTTGGTAATCATTTTGCAATAGTTATTAATATAAAATCATTTTGTATACGTTAAACTTACACAACGTGATACGTCAATTTTACCTCAATAAAGCTAGAAAAAAAAAAAGACTGATGTCTGACCTTTCAACAGAAAAAATAAAAATGGAAGTCAAAAAACAACAAAATTACACTGTGAAAGTGCTGGATAAAATAATTAGTAATAACAATGATGATGATACACCTGTCAACCTAGAATTTTATATCCAGTGGCAGATGTCTCTAAAAAAGGCAAATCAGAAACATTTTCATTCTAACAAAAGCTAAAAGAACACAGCATCAAAGATACAAAGCGAAAGGTACAAAAAAGAGAAGACAAGTCCAAAATTGTGTAGTGTATTTCAACACATCTCACTTATTATTTCATAGAAAAAGCAGCTAAAGTAAAGATATGGAAGATTAAAAAAACAAATAACTAGCTTTATGTAATTAATTTTCTATGAAATTTCATAGAATTTTCATAGAATACTATGTACAGACATGAATGAATATGCATTCTTTTAGTGCACATGGAATATTTGCCAAAGTCGACCGTATGCTGGGTCATTAGGCAAGTCCAACAAATTGAAGGGATCGAAATTTTACAGAGTCTGCTATGTCAAAACTTGTGTTAGCTACAGCAGTCCTGAATTTAATATAAAAATGCAAGTCTTTGAAAAAAGAAAGATTAAAATCAATGCATCTATTAAAAGAGGAAAAGTTGAAATCTGCAGTCCAATAAGCCAAAGAACTCAGATTGTCCCCAAAATAGAATGAAGGGAAGGACGAAGGGCAGAAATCAATGAATAAAGCAGACATACAATAGAGAATGTCAAGAGAGCAAAGATTTGATTCTTTGAAAAGACTGAATTCCTTGGAAGACTCATAAAGAAACCAAGAGAGAAAAAAATTACCATAGAAATGAAAAAAGAGAACTTTGGTGCAGCTTCAATAGGTATTAAGTGGGTAATAGAGGATGTTGTGAAAACGTTATTCCAATAGATTTGAAAATATAAGTGAAATTGATAAATTCCTTCGAAAACTAAGTATCAAAGCTCGGACAAGGTGAAAATAGAAAGTCTGGCTATAATACTATTTTAAAAGCTGACTCTGTATTACCAAGAAACATGTCTGTAATGGCTTCGCTGGTACATTCTTCCAAATATTTAAGAAATAAATGAAACCAACTTTACATCAATCCCCTTTAGGAAATAGAGAAGAAACAGTTTCCAACTTATGTTATGAATCAACATAACACCAATACCAAAACTTGACAGGGACAATATAAGAAAAGAAAACCACAGATCAATATCCCTTATGAAACAAAATTCTAAACAGAATATTACAGTTATAAAGTACATTAAAAGGACAATATATTAGGATCAAGTGAGGTTTATCCCAGGGTTGTGAAGTCGGTTTTGAATGGAAAATCAATGAATATAGTGGATCACATTGCCAAAGTAAAGAAAGGGGAAAAAACCATGAATACCTTAACTGGTACAGAAAACGGAATGATAAAATTCAGCACCTGAATTAGTTTTCAGTTGTTACTCAACAATTTAGTGGCTTGAAACAACATACTTTTATTATCTCAGCGTTTCTGTAAGTCAGGAGTCCAGTCGACTGAGCTGGGTCCTCTTACTGCTCAGGGTCTCCCAAGGGGGCAATAAAAATATTGTCTGGGCTGTGTTCCTTTCTGGAGCTCAAGGGTGGTTGTTAGAATTCAGTTCTTGTGGTTGTTGGGTCAAATCCTCATTTGCTGGCTGGCTGTCAGGTGGGGACCACTCTCACATCCTGGAGGCTGCTTGCAGTTTTTTGCCACCTGCCCCCGGTAGTCACTCTCACTGATCCTCTTGAAACAAAGTAGTTTCAAGTTGATTAGGAAAAAGAGCTTCGGGCTATAGACAGTCTTTTAAAGGGCTCACCTGATTAGCTTAGACAGACGAATCTCCCTTTTAATTAACTCACAGTCAGTTAATTGGGGATTGGAATCAGATCTTCAAAATCTCTTCCACTTTGTCAGATTACGTAACCTACTCACACTGTATTCTCAGGTGGAGAGGATTGTATGGGGCAAGAACACCAGGAAGCAGGATCGGACGGTGGGGGGGGGGGGGGTTGTTCATCTTAGAGTTCTGCCCACCACAGAACTCATTTACGATCTAAAATCTCAGCAAATTAGGAATAGAATCTACCTTCCTTCATCTTATAAAGCCTGTCCTCAAAAACCCTTCAGCTAACATCATTTTATTGGTAAAATACTGAGCACTTTTTCCTTATCATTAAAAAATAAAACATTCATTGTCCTCACCTTTACTAACCTTTTACTGGAGGCTCCACCTAGTTCAGTAAAACAAACAAACAAAAAATAGAGAGGAAGTGTGGAAGGAAATAGAACTGATGTTATTTGCAGTTGACGTGATTATGCACATAGAAAATAAACAAGCATATGGAAACAAACTACAGAAACAATAAGCATATTTAGCAAGATTTCTGGATATTATCCAAAAGTAATAAGGTGACATTAGTAAGTCCTTACCTATCAATAATTACTTTAAATGTAAATTGACTAAATTCTTCAATCAAAAGGCACAGGGTATTTGAATGGATTAAAAAACAGACCCAATTGTACGTTACCTACAAGTGACTCAGTTTTAAGGACACACATAAGCTCAAGGTGAAGGAGTATAGAAAGATATTGCACGCAAATGGAAAATAAGAGAGAGCAGGGTTATACTTATTTCTTATACTGGAGGGAAACAGAGGGGAAAATCTCCTTGACGTTGTTCTTGGCAAAGATTACTTGGCTATGACACTCAAATTGCAAGGCACAGAAGCGAAAATCAACAAGTGGAACTATACTAAAAAGCTGAAAAGCTTCTGCATAACAAAACGATCAACAAAATAAAAAAAGGCAACCTAGAGAATGGGGGGGGGGGATTTGCCAACCATATATTTGACAAGGGGTTAATTTCCAAAATGTATAAGCAACTCATGCAACTCACTTGCGCTTGACCATCCAATTAAAAAAATGCACGAAGAAATAATACAGGGCTGGCCACATGGTAAGACACTGTAGCTACAGCCTGTGTGTCACCTTCTGATGTGACATTTCAAACTCTCACGTATGTGTTACCATTGTGTTCTGGGGGGATTCACCAGTTCTGGTTATTGTAAACAAGGGCATACATGCATATTCATAAATTAATGAATAATAAAGCTGTTTTATTCTTAGTAAGAAAATATTTAGGTTCTTAGTCATCACAGTCTATCATGTCAAAGGCATCCAAGCTACATGTGAGTCCACTGTCATTGTACAGGCTGGATGAGAAAAAAAAGCCAAGTGTAATTAATATTCAGCTTTTCTCATTTTTTGTTTTTCTGCAGATTGCTGCCAATTCCTGGGGAAAGTCGTGGGGCGAGAACGGCTATTTCCGGATTCTTCGAGGAGTAAATGAGTCTGACATTGAAAAGTTGATTATCGCAGCTTGGGGCCAAGTGACAGGTGCAGACGAACCATGACATATCATCCCGTTTCCAGAAGGCTGTGCAGTCAAGGAACCCTGTCCCTTGAAATTAAGCGATGTGAGGTTCTCTGTGACATTGCCCTCTCACCTTGTTGTTACAACGGACTTGTTTTTCTGGTTTCACCCCGGGCCCTAAATTCCTGCTTCCTTTATGTTACTGAGTCTGGAAAAACATTCACAGAGGACAGCCCAGGGGCTAAATAACTTTTAAGCACTCTAGTAATCTTGATTTCTCTCTCATGACAATGTTCTTTTTGACTTTGATGATTCACAAACAGCGGGATGGCGCTTGTTTTAAACGTTCATAGCGTTTGTTTGTAGCAATCATCTGGTTTCTCTCTTGAGGACTTCAGACAACAAAAAGCCATGAAAACACCAATTTACCATCTTTACGATTTTTTTTTCAACCGAATCATGCTTTCTGAATTCAGACCTTGCTTATTATGTTTTGCCAAAAAGCAGTGGAAATAGATTGTGTCTCTCAATAGCCAACATCTGGGTTCTTTTCATTTGCCTAAACTGAACTCGCAATCTGAACTCAAAATAACTGTGACTCTGACAGGAAATAACTTCTCTTTACAGTACTGGGTAAGGACTTGTGATGTGGAGAAGAAGTGAGTGATGGAAAAGCTTAGAGGCTGACAATGGAAGTACAGTCTTGATAAACATACACTCCTATTTTCGGAAGCCAGTACACTTTGTGTAATGTCTATTAAAATGAGCTGCAGAACGATATTTGGAAAGATAACGTACTTACCCTCCCAAACAACAACGTGATACCATGAGTCAGAAAGAATAAATTTACTTTTATCACAACCATTTCACAGTTCACTGCTTGAGATTCTGAAAAGTAAGCTACATTGGCACCCATTTGCATCTAATTTTAATTTTAGTTCTCTATTGTCGGAGAAACAAAAGTAGTATCATTGTGATGGTTGGGAAAGGATATAATCTTTTAATAATCCACTGGCATCTGAAATGGCAAACTAATAAATGAAGAAGCAAAGCTGATCGGTGAGTGAGCGTGGCCGATTCTAATTACAACAGTGGGATATCTGTGGCCTTAATTTCTGGGGACTCTTGTCATCTGGATTTCCTGTGTAGGGCTTTTTTATGTGGTTGTGACCAAAGGTACCCTGGTTAGATGAGCCAGATGTTCTAAATTGCGAGGAAAATGGAGCTCAGAAAGGTAAGTGTTGTTGCAGGGTTGTTTTCTGCACTATCACTGCAACTTTATCAGGAGAAGCATTTATTCACTTCTCCCCTAAGAAGTATACAGGAGGCTGACTGGCCTTGCTGTGGCTGTGTTGCAGGAAAATGGGGTGAGAGAGGATGGCCATGTCCCAGGTCTTGGGCAAGTCCTGCCAAGGAAGATTCCTTGGTTTTGCGCAGGAAAGAACTCAAGAGTGAGCCACGGCAGAGTGAAAGCAAGTTTAGAGAGAGACATACCCCACAGGCAGAGGGTGGTCCCTCTCGCTCAGAAGGGAGAGCGGCCACTAGGTGTGGGGAGGGTCAGTTTCTATGGGCCGGATAATTTTTACGTGAATGAGTGGGAGGATTTTTCCAGCTATGTTTGGGAAGGGGCAGGAATTCCTAGGAAGTGGGCCACCACCCACTTTTTGCCCCTTTATGGCCAGCCCTGGAACTGTCATGGTGCCTGTGGGAGCCCCATTTAGTACGCTAATATATTACAGTGAGCGTATAATGAGGCCCAAGGTCCACTGGAAGTCGAATCTTCCGCTATCTTGGGCCCCCAGGTCTACTGCTGGTTGGACCTTCCGCCATCTTGGTTCTAACCAGTTTGTGTCTTATCCTCAATGGCCGTGTCATTCCTTCAGTGGTTGTGCCCTGTCCCTTTCCCTCCTGTCTCACTTGGCCGATGTGTCCCGAGAGGGTTGAGAGATAATTTGATTTTGTTTCTTTGGATTCCATGAGACAAAATTTTGAGCGCAAATACTGGTTTGTTTGGGCGGTGAAGGGACACTGAGAAGGGAGTGGGGTGGGGACACAAGGCTGGTAGGCAGAAGGTAAAGGGTGCATTACCACACAAAGCACCACCGCAGGAGACTAGTTCTTACGCTGCTGGGGGCTGTTCATTCTTCAGACAAGGGCCACCCAAGAGAGGTGCTCATTGGTTGAGGGCTGCTTCTGGGGCTCCTGAATTCCCTGGTCGTTCTGACCCTGCACAAGGATGGGAAAAGCAGGTTCCAGCATCAGGGAAAAACCCACAGGCAAAGAAAAGCGGGTCCTGGTGGCTGGATGACAGGCTCAGAGCCACTGAAATGGTGCAGGTGAGGCTATGTGGGCAGGGCGCCCGCTGTGTCTCTGCTACAGGTGTGAAAACACTTTTTATTCAAAACATTTCTTCGATGCTGAAGCCTGAGGGAGCACTAAATGATAATGCCTGAAAATGCCAGCTGACTAACTTGGCTTTTAAAAACATGGGATTAAGTTGATCCAATCTCGTCTTTGTTATGCAAATGGATGGAATTGTTGGAGTTAATTTTCTCATTGTAGCTTGTGGGTCTAGATTGTAAACCTAGATTCTGTGGTTTCAGAATTTCCTGCCATTCTAATGATCTCAGCTGATGAGGAAACTGATCTCAAAGATTTGGAAAAAAAAAAAAGGAAAAAAAAAGAAAAATCACAGTAGTAAGCCCCCTAGGAAGGCACAGGATTTATCTGTCCAGCGATTAGAGACTAAGGGGTAAAGGACAGACAGAGGCCAGTTGGGACAGAAACATACCAGGGGAATAAGGAAAATATTAGTCCTGAGATTTGTTGAGTTGGCGTCTTCCTTTGAGAGATGTTGCTTCTCATTTTTACAACTTTAACTGGTTCTATTTATCATTGAAAGGCCCTGAGTCAACCTTTCAAAAACAGGGATGGACACATTCCTCTGTCCACACTGCGGACTGAGTAGTTTTTTGCAGAACTGATTTGACTGGTGACTAGACGGCGTCCTGCTACACCGTGGCATTTCCTGGCCGGCAGGTGTGCCCTCCCACCTCAGCTTGGACTGAGCAGTAGGGAGGACCACACATCTGCTGCGTGCGTCTTTAGCCTTCCAGTCTCTGCACATCTGGGGTCTTACTATTTTGAGTTAAGGGCAGATGAAGGAAGTCCTGTCCATAACGATCATTTAACTCGGCCAGGACACTGTGTCTCAGACTGGGTATTACTGTAAACACTCAGACCTGACCTGATTTTCTGCTTGTTGCATCTGAAGTTTGCACTATTTAAATGCTTTTTATGGATTCCAGTTGCAACTGGTTACTGCATAGAGTTTTTCCTGGGAAAAAAGAGGAAATACTCCTAATATAGCACATTGACTGAAGCTTGGCCACTCCACTCAGCCAAATAATGTTTATTTCTTCAGGTGTGAGGTGTCAGGAGGAAATGCGCATAAGAAAGAAGGAGGAAAGATCTTGAAGACAGGGCTCATGGCTCTTTTCCTGATTTGCATTGTTTTGAGTCCCATCTCATTCTATTCTAAACAATGAAAAAGCTTCCGCAGGTTTTTTAAATGCATATGCATCCATTCTCTTAAAACCCCATAAAACGGAATTGTGTGTTAGTTGATATTCAAGGAGAAATACAGGGAACCTCTCTAAGTGGTTCCAGGGAAAGGAATATAGTGGGAGGAATTGGTCGCGTAGGTGATGGAGGCGCAGAGGAGGCAGGAGTGGATGGCCAACCGGTCGAGGGGTGAGCAACAGCCGGGGTACCATCATCCTGGACTGAAGGGACCAGATGAAGAGGTGGGCTCCTGGGATCTGAGGGCTGGCACTTTCCTGGTGGTAGCAGGGAGCGTGACTGGCCTGTGTGGAAGAAGCTGGGGTGATAACAAAGACACGGTGTTACGGGATTTGGTACCCGAGACAGAGAGGAAGGGAGAGAAGCACTGCGGCTGCTCCCTTCCTCACACCCTCCAAACGCTCATCGGTGCCTCTCCTTGGCTGGTCCTGCAGAAAGATAACTGATGCAGAGGTGATGAAATCAAGCTGGCAGGGCCGGCTTCCACCAGATAGGGAGGAGCATAGGATGAGGGCAAGGAGTAAATAAGAGGGTACCCAGAAATTGCATTGTGGGTTCATCCCATGCAGATATTGGAAATTAAGATTGCAAAAAGGAATAATTTCTCAATGACTGATTGGCTCATGAGCTTGGTACTTTGGTTAATGCTTATGTTTTACGTACTCTAATGCTTGCTATCATATGCCCCACCCGTTTTTTTGGTTAAACTCTTGCCTGATGGAGAATATATTATATTCTATGTCAGGAAAGGTATTCTTCCCACTTCACAGTAACTTATCGAGAACTTGTATGATGTCTTGGTGTTATTGCCTATGAAAGGATTATGATCTGATTTCAGGACTTCTATTTTCCTCTGGATAGAAGTTGATTCCATACTCAGAAGAAGGAAGAGGAGGAAAAAGAGTATCATCTCACAAACAGCTGTTTTATGAAGTGTTTCTGGGTAGAAAAACATCACTTCATCAAGTGTCTTTGTATCAGAAAGGAAACTCTTAGAGAACACACAGACACACTCTCCCCAGAGAGGCCAGTGAAGGAGGGAAGATCAGTCCCACAATGGCAGGAACAGGGTGACTGAATGAAGGGGGAAACCTTCTCCATCTTCAGCCATGAACACTAGCCTACATCGTTTTGCTAAGATATCGAATGGAAATGTTTATCTACTTTAATGTTTTAATTAATTTTTTATAAAAATAGATAAACATTTCCATTTGATGTCTTAGGAAAAAATAGGTAAAAAACAAAATTCTAAGTAAAGCAGAGGGAACTGTATTCAATATCTTGTAATAACCTTTAGTGAAAAAGAATATGAAAACAAATATATGTATGTACATGCATGACTGGGACATGATGCTGTGCACCAGAAATTGACACAGTCACTGACTATACTTCAGTTAAAAAAAATAAATACTTAAAAAGTCATTGACAGGTAAATCCAATAAAATGGGATTTCTCCTGAGAATCACCAGTAAGAGCCTCATTAGCTAGAAATGGAGTGGCTGGAAATAACTCTTTTCTCCATCACCCATCCCCCGTCCTCTGTGTGTGACCTCCACCCCCCATAAAATGAGCTGTTTAATTCTATGATTCTTCTGAGATTTTAAGGAGAAAAAGTGTTAGTTGTATAGAATTTGAGATACATCCTATGTTGCACCCACCAGTTTAAAAATCCCAGTTTACAGTTAGGTCGCGGGGAAGCCCTGCCAGGACTCAGTCCTCACCCACCTTGGCTGGTACTCTTTGTGATGATCACCAACATACGGTTGTACACAATGTACACTTGTATACAACGCTGTATACAACACGTACCATACAATGTTGTATACCATTGTATACAACGTGTACATAGTGGTTCAGCCTAGAACATGTACACGTTTACAACATGTGTGTGTCGTATACAGCACTTCCACATGTGTCTGGGGACCCTTTTCTCCTGAAAATTCTCATTAAGTAACATGTCATCCATTCCATTTTTAGTCCAGTTGTCCCTCAATATCCATGGAGGATTGGTTCCAGGAGCCCGGATACCAAAATCCACAGATACCCAAGTCCCTTATATGTATAAAATAGCAGAGCACAATGGTGACAAGTTGACTCTCCTTATCCACGTGTTTCACATCTGCAGGTTCAACCAAGTATATTATCTCATAAACTATTGTTTTATGAAATAGTATACATAGTTACTTTGTGTTTTTTATATATATGTGTGTGTGTGTATATATATTACATATTATATAATTATATAAAGTATATGATGTATAAATATATAGTTATATAAATATATGTATATATATGAGACAAAATGACTGAAGAAGAAATAAATAGTAAGACAGAGAAAGCATTAATCATGAAATAAATTCATTTGCTAAATTTTGCTGCATGACATTTAGAACCTTGTTCACCAAAAGGCACAATGGATTGCAACAAGGACAGTGAACAGACAAGGTAAATGAGCAGAAAATGTTTGCAGCCCTTGTAAGCAATAAAAATATATGTATTTGGCCATTTCATGTAACTTCCCATATCATTGGAATATATTAGCTTATATTATTTATATTACCACTCACATGGTTTAAATTTTTCTGGATCTGCATTTATTTCTCACGTTCCCCACCTAATATTACTTATCCTTTAATTTATGCATTTGCTTTTTTTTCTTTCTTGAACAAATTTATCAGAGGTTTGTCTATTTCATTATCCTTTTCAAAGAAACAACTTTGGGGTTTTCTGGCATCCTCTTCTGCGTCTTTGTTTTCCTGTAGGGTTGAGGACTGCTCTCATCTTCATTGTTTTCTTCCTAATTTCTTGGCATTTATCCTGAAAATTTTTCCTAACTTAAAGTAAACCCTTACCTCTTTAATTTTGAGCTTTTCTTGTGTTCTAATTTAAGTATTTGTGTGTGGAGCTCTCTAAATGATGCCTCTCACTATAATGATTGCCTCTTTTAGCTCTTATAATTATAATTACTTAAATGTTTTTTAAAAAATCACAGATTTTCTAATGAATCAAATCTGGGGAAAAATTGAATCAATTTTTGTTATATTTTACTTCTGATGTACTCTCTTAGATTATCTCTCTTCAGTAAGTTTCCGAATACGATGTAGAAATAATTTAATAGCACAATATATAAACTGTGTAATTCAGTAATTCGTTGCACTGATGTACGTTGCATTGCCCGAAACCTGTTTCAGGATTTAGGTCTCAACTGGAAACTGGAACATTCACAACAGGCTCGTCGACAGATGTGTTTATTTATGAAAGCCATGTTTCAAGGGAGAGCCACTCTCTGTGGCCAGGTCGTTGGGTGTTAGTTCTTTAATTTCAAGTGATAACATTCTCTTTTTCCTGAACCACCAGCTATAAATCACTCCATTCTTAGCCCACTGGTTTCCTACAGGAACAAAGGAAGTAAAGGAGCAGAAAAGTCAACCGAACTGTAAATGACTTTGGGCATTTAAAAATCTGCTTCTGATTTTGTAGAACATTCTATTTCTCTTTACAGTCTTGTAGTATTTGGTTACCTTGAATTCACAGGTACCTCCCCAGTCAAGGAAAGAAAGATTTGCTCAGAGGAAGAAAGCTTTATTCTTCCCACTGCAATTACTATTGGTGATTGTCATTTATAATCTCTTTACCATTTAACCAACTGTCTAATTTATGCTTTTGATTCGTGACTTTATATGGCTCGAGATATCTTTCCTTGGAAACAAATATGACTTTAAAACGGAAATAACTCCATTGTAGAAGAAGCCCATGTTGATTATTTGTCAGAGCATTTTACATAGGACATGCATGTGAATAATTAAGGATAATTAAGATGATGATGTAGGTGAAGTAATACCCATAGCATTTTCCCTATTTTAATATAGCATTGAAAGGCATCTGTAAAATACAGTTCACCCTTAAACAATGCAGGGGTCAGGGGCTCTGGCCCTCTGCAACCTCCAAAGTCCAGGTACCACCTTAGAGTTGTCCCCCCCATCCATGGTTCTGGTTCCACACCCACAGACTCAACTAACCATGGATCATGTAGTAATGAATTGAAGAGAACCCCTGTACACGTGGACCCATCAGTTCAAACCCATGTTGTTCAAGGGACAATTGTACAGTAAAACTAGACCTCGATCCTCCTTATGAATATTAAATGATGAGGTAAAGTGGCTTTAAGACCTCTGGGATGTTATTAATATCTATTGTTGTATTTGTTCATGTTCAATGAAGTTACCACATTAATTATACTAACTTTCATTGAGCTTTTGCTGTATACTGAGTAATAGGATAAGCGCTATTCACGTCTCTCACTGAATTTAGTAGACAGTGTATGCAGCTCCAGGAGACATAATTTAAAGAGCATGCAGGCTCTTTTAATGACAGAACACCCCACCCTAAGCTACAGCAAGGGCAGAGGGAAGGGGACGCAGATCGTCCAAACACATCTTCGGAGCTGTTTTCTTGCTCCTGACATCCCATCCCACAGGTGGCGAGGGGTGAGCAGCTTGTCCTCAGGGTAGTTCTGTGTCAGGCTGGATCTGTATTTTCTGATCCAGCATGAGGACGCGTGGTTGGATATCGACAAGTGTTCTTGGGGAGATAATGGGATCCTCTGCCTGATGTCTTGGCTGCCCTGGGAAATCCAGGACCCAAGGATGCTGTGTGTATGGAGTCTTCTAAGCAGACAGAATCGACTCTCCTCAAGTTTTCAAGTTACCCTCAAAAGGCCGCCTGGAGCAGAGGGAGAGGAAAGAGGGTTCCCAGTGTCCAGAAAAAACTGGAGGTAAACACTCATAGTCTCACTTTAGAAGATGGGAATGGAAATCTGTGTCTTCCAGGATTCCCTGGGCCTCTTGCAACAGGAGGAGAGTTTCAACACTCATTTGTTGTCGATGCTTTTAATAATCTGATGTCTTGTGGTGGGAAGCGGTGGTGGGGGAAGTAGTATGGAAAAGGTATTAAAAATCAGCCAGGTGAATAAACGAGGGAAGAGGATTTTTAGGAAAAGAGAATTGCCTGTTCAAAGGGGAGGCATGAATATTCTTGATGTGATAAAATAGTTGAAAGAAAAATAAACTGTCTAGAGCTTAGAGGCATGAGATGGGAAAATAGAACAAGGAAATTCTGGAGAAGCAGCAGAGATATATATGGACTGTGAAAGGCATCGGATGGAGCTTACATTTTATTCTCAGTGCCGCGGGAAGCCATTGAGCAACTCTTATCACTTTCACTGCTGTGGAAAAATGGGTTGAAGAGAAATCAGGACAAGGAAAGAGAACCAGTAAGCATGTTATCGCGGGAGCCCAGGTGAGAGGTCACGGAGGCTCAGCTCGGGGCAGCGACTGAGGACGGGGGAGATGATGAGAAGGAGGAAGAAAGAAGACTTGTGTACAGGATTAAAGAAGACTTTTAGATCTCTCCATGACCCGCTGGGTTGATGGTGGTGTCATTCACTGAGATGTGGAAAAAGCAGGTTCACGAGAAAACCAAGAGTTCACGCTTGGACATGCTAAATCGGTATGACACCAAGTCTTCCGCAGTCCTCAAGTGATGTGGGAGAGACCGAAGTCCCCTGTGTACCAGACAGGGATAGAGGAATAGCAAGAATGGCTGCTAAGTTTGGATGAATTGCATACAGTGGGGATAGACTGGAGATTGAGAATGAGATGGACATCTTATTGGATGGACAGATGATGGTCCTGCCCAAGACCAGACAGGAGAGTGAGCATCCTGGCAGCATATGCCAGGATGCACAGGTGCCGATGATGGGGTCCAAAGAACCTTCTTTCTCTGCTCCGGCACCACACAATGCTCTGATGAAAGCTAACTAAGTCCTAGGAATTAGCTACCCCCCAGAAAGCAATCAGGGAAGAGATAAACCCCCACTTACCTAATGTTGAAGTAGAAATGACTTTGTGTACCAAGAATTGACTAACATTACATTATTTGCTCATAATAGTGGATAGACAATTAAAATAGAAATTAAACAATATTACGAAAATACTAAACATACGCTGTATGTATGTATGCGTGTGTCTATGTACATACACAGTGTTTGTGTCTGTGTGTGTAATGTATCTTTTATTCATCGTTGATGAGAACTTGATTGGAGCGAGAAAACTTTGTATCCTCAGTTGTGCACAATGTAACGTTTGTTTCAAACAGATGTTTATTATCTGCTTGCTGATGAATAACCAACATTTTAAAGCACAGACAATGAAAATGAACCGATGCAAAGTCTTGGTGAATATATTCCAGTGCTTGGCCAAGTTTAGTATCCGTAATGTCTGTAGAATGAGATAATTCTGATTAACCATAATCCCAAGAGAACAAGAAGCCAATAAAAATTGAGTTTTAACAGCACCAGGAAGTGGAGTTTGGTAGAATTTCATGTGATGCAAATGCACTGAGAAAGTTTTTACTAAAATTTGGATGGTTCGTTCCTCAGTCCATATACAAACGTTCTCTGTTGAATGAAACTCCATGTATCCCTTTGAAATCCGATCAAGAATAGAAAGTCTAAAACTGACCACTTCTGCTATTTTCAGTCTAACAAATGCCAAGTAGACTCCAAAAATTTGATTTAAAAAAAGAAAAGAAAGGAAAAAACAAACCTCTGAAATTCCCTGTTTCTTCATTCATATAAACACTAAGTAAAATAGCAGAACAGCATGAGCTCTGCCTTTTGACTTCGTAATGCTCTGTATGAAACCTAATTTAGACTTGGGAAAAATTGCTCCATCCCCAGGACTAGCTTTGTACTTAAAACGTTAATGAGAAATGAAGGACTTTTCAGTAAAGTGTAAAGGAAAAGATCCTTAGAAATGGGGGTGAAATAAAAGATGAAGAGGCTTTGATTTTGGCTCCATGGGGGAATTGAGAACTCATGGAAAGAAGGCATGACTTATCGTGTTAATTACCTAGCAGACTCATGAGAATACTTCTGCATCTTCACGGCACCACTCTCTTCTGTTCCTCCAGTTTTATTTTTGTAAATGAATTTAAGCTTCTGAATAGGCTCTGTGCTTTGAGTCACTCAAGAATTAGTAAAGCAGCTGGTGTAAACATGCAAAAAGAAAAAATTGTGGGTATTTTCCAAGTACGTGAGAGGCTGCCCCTATGTTGTCATCATTGGAGCTCTGTTGATGGACTATTTTAAAACCCAACTGATAATGATGAGCAAAGAAAAAGCTGTGCTGAAATTAAATATCATCTTTAATGGTAATTCAAATAATTATGTATATTCATTTCTTAAGAAATTAATCACCAAGGAGCTGATCCTCTGTACTGTCTAATGCATTCTAGTGTATGACACATGCAAATGGTGAAATTCTTTGAAAATCTTTGATGCAAAATATTGTTATATGTAAAGATGCCTGGACATCTTCTTCCTGCAGGAGGAAACACAGTCATAGTACCAAACATTTTTATTGGGGGGGGGGATCTTTCTTAAATAAAACTTAGATCATTCAATAATGGTATCAAATTAAATTTTCACTGATATGTGGAAGCTGAACACATGAAAATTTTGTTTTCAAAAAATAGAAAGCTGTCTCAGATTACGATGAGATGGATAGAGCATTTATTGATCCGTATAACTGGGAAACGTAGAGATGGAACCAGCCACAGGGTCAATCGGATCCAGGGTCTGAAAGGTGACCTCGCCATTCTCCATCTCATATCTTCATTGTTCTCTTTTTCTCCACCTCTTTGAGATTTGGCCTCTTCAAATGCCATTAAAAATGAGCAGACTTTATCCACATAGCAAGGGAAGTAGTCACCGGCGGTTCTAGGCTTACATCATCTTACCTAAGTGACTGGAGAGGAGTGGCTCTCAGTGTTTCCCCTGGGCTAGCAGCATCAGCAACTCCTGGAAACCTGTTGAAGATGCAAAGACCAGGGTCACATCCCAGACCTACTGGCTCAGAACCTCTGGACCTGGGTTTCCCATCATCCTCAGTCTATGCCTGACATACTGCCCAGCTGATCCTGAAGTAGGCTAACTTTTGAGGGAAACATGGCCCTAAAGGAAAGAAAGACTGTCTCTTTCAGCGCAGGGAGGGTTTCTTATGGGCTTGGCTTCAATTGTGTCTCAGACTCTTAGGTGGATGACTAGAGCCAGGGATGTAGGAAATGCTCATGAGCTAGATTGAAGGATATGTTCACAGCCCTGGCCAGGGGAGTGAGATTCTGTGTTTGGAAGTCCATCTGGAATCACGTAGGTGAAGCAGAGGAAGAAAATATTCACCCCCCTCCACCCCCCAGACAAGGAGAATGTTGCTGCCTAATGGAAGGGAAAAGATGCAAAGTTGAGGGAAATGCAGAAAATTGGATCTCCTCCAATTCAAGGATGACCACAGTTTAATATTTATCTCATACATTTCCTAAAAAAAAAAAAAAAATGCCACAGAACATGGATACTTGCTATCAATTCCATCTTCTCAACATTCTTGGAAAGTACAAGTCATGTATTATCAGTTTTACCTCTGCCTTGTGGAGAAATACAATAATATAAAGTTTAAATGATTTGTTCAAGGTTATCTAATTTATCTAATGATGGAGTCAAAATGAGACTATAGTGTACAAATGGGCGAGTCAGGAAAAAGACTCTGCTTGTCAGATGTGGCAGACTTCCTAGCAAAACGAGATTTGGTGGGTATGATTTCATGGTCAACAACATCTGGATAATGTTCTTCCCGTCACCTGGTTATTTAACTTTATGTAGCTCAAACCCACATCTAGGAGAGAGAGAAAAGAGACTAGACACAGATTGAATTCATTAGCCAAGAACAAGATTGTATCTCTTTATTGATGAAGAATGTCTTCTAAAACAAGCTACCTGGAAGTAACAGCATTTGATACATTTTTACCAAAAATTGTGAAAGATCAGAAACTCTATACACCTCAATGCTCATAGAAGCACTATTTATAATAGCCAAGACATGGAAACAACCTAAACGTCCATCAACAGATGACTGGACTAAAGAAGTTGTGGTATAATTATACAATGGAATACTACTCAGCCATAAAAAAGAATAAAATGCCATTTGCAACAACATGGATGGAACTGGAGATCATCATACTAAGCGAAGTAAGTCAGAGGTAGACAAATATCATATGATATCACTGATAAGTGGAATCTAAAAAAAAAAAAGTACACAAATGAACTTACTTACAAAACAGAAACAGATTCACAGACAGAGGAAACAAACTTATAGGTACCCAGGGCGAAAATGGAGGTGGAGGGATAAATTGGGAGTTCGGGGTTTGCAGATACACACTACTATATATAAAATAGATGAACAACAAGGTCCTACTGTCAGCACAGGGAACTAAAGTCAGTATCTTGTAATAACCTATAATGAAAAAGAATATGAAAAGGAGTATCTATGTGCGTGTATAACTGAATCACTATGCTGTCCAACAGAAATTAACACAACATTGTAAACCAACTATACTTCAATGAAAAAAAAATGAAAGCTCAGAAGCCCACATTAAAGGAAAGCAAATAAAGTTTAACATTGTGCCATAAGTCTAACAAAAATTCAGCTCTAAGAGTGTAGAAAGCAGCATGTTTCATTAACCAAATTGCTGTCAAGCAGATTTTTTTCCAGCTAGTCCCAGAGATAATTTGACTCTTTGAAGAACATCATTTTAGAAGTCTACTTTGACTTCTTTCTCCAAACAACTACAACTAAAATATGTGAACACGTTTACCTTTACAATTTTAAAATTAAACTTGCTTCAGAACTTCTCCCCAAGGAAATACCGGAGAACCAATGAGCTAAGGGTGACCTGGGTTAGTATTTATTTTTTCCCTCCTTGTTCTATGTTCTACAAACAAAAATAATATTTTTGCACAAGCACAGTGTTATTCAGAGATGCCCAAAATCTTTTAAGCACGCCCTCCACATTTCGAGCGCCTTCCTGAAAGCTGCCTTCCAGAGACTGAATGCACCAGATGGTCTAGCCCCAGCTTCCCTTCCACCAGGCTCAGAAGGATGATATAGTTTCCTCCAGGGAGACAGAACCTCCTTGAACTTTGGTTTGGAGCTGAGCCAGGTGAAGAGACAGGCTCAACTTGGAAGATGACCTTTGCTGGCTCTTGTCTCCAGGGTTGACAATAGCCACAAATTCCCCACCAGCCAGTTCCTCATGGTGTTTCTGGGACCAGCAGTGGGTAACATGACAGCATCTCAAATTAGGAAACTCATTGTAGGAGAGCCAAAGTTCCTGTGATGTCATTAGTGTCTGAAGCCATCTTCTCAGGCTAGTTCTATAGCAGGAGAAGTTCTGATGATGGGGTTCAAAGCCTAATCATTCTTTGAGCTTCCAACACGGATCCATAAATTCCTTTCTGCTTAAACCAGCAAAGATGGATTCAATCGGCAGAAACTAAGAACTCTGAACAACACACAGAAGTGAGGCATCCTGGAAGATGGTTGCAAGTTTATATGCATCGTAATCTGATCATTTATTTTCAGTTTTTCTGATGCTCTGTCAGTGCCTGTGTTCCAATTAATTGCAGTATCGGTTTACAAGCTGAACCTCCACAGGGGTGCCAAAGTGATTCATGTGTTTTCCAGTGTATCCTTCTGCAAGAAACTTAACGTCCCCTCTACCAAGGAATGGTATATTGTGTTTCTCTTTTCACTCTACTTTTGGATTGGTGTAACATGATATTCTTTCTAGTTTATTATAAGTATGGATCTGAAAGAAATGTGCCAGAAATTAAAAAAAAAAACAAAATTATAAATGCCATTAAGTTTAATATTGCTTTTAAGAGTTAAGAGGAAATAGATTTTATAAAATACTTGTCTAGGAATTATAAATCTCTATATTCTACTCCCTGCTACATGCCTTTGGACAAGTCATTTAACTTCCCTGGGATCCACCGTGCTCTTCTATAAAGTGAAGACAATAACACACTTTTTCCTCTCATATTGGGACACTATCATGACAAGTGGCTTCCAAAGTACATGACGTCAAAAAATAATGTAAATTGCCTTTTGTTTGAGCATTCTCCACAAGACAAAAACCTAATTCTCTGAGAAAAAGACAAGAAAATGGATTGTGATGAGGTGGACGGGGAGTCTATCAACAACCAGTGGAGATTTAATTTTAGCAAATATTTATGGCCCAGGTGACATTGATTTGGGGCATTCTTATAAAAAATATTTATACCTATCGACAGACCATGCAACTGTGACGCATCCCTTCATTTGCGTGCCGTATGTTATTAAATATGACTGTTGGTTACTGAGATGAACTCTGCTAACACGTAAATTGTATAGCTTCATCTCTTCCCATCTGCCGTGTCTTGTTTTTTTTTCACACGAAAACAGTACTTAACGGAAGAGCATGTGGAGGAATGTGTAACCTCACACTGAGTCTCACTCTCTTATTTCTCATCCATCCTTGTGCCAAGATGGAAGATCCGTTTCTTCTTCTTTTTTTTAATTGTTGGGAGGATTTCTCCCCACATCCCCCACGGTCCATCCTTCAGACCCTCCTCTGGACCTCTCTGCTCTTAAATCTTTCCTCTTTCACCAAGTGCTTGTTGGAGGCTGAGAATTTTCGCGTGTATGAACATCCAAGACATTGCCTGTGGTTTCCTTTCCTTGAAGCGTTTTGTCTGGCTTTAGCACCCCGCTGATACTAGCCTCATAAAACAGAGGCATGTCTATAAGAACGCAAAAGAATCAAATTCAAGTTCATGCCTACAAGGAAGAGGAAACCAGAAGTCCTTCCTGCCAATAAACTATTATTAACAGGGAGCAACTGGCTGCCTACAGAGGTTTTCCTCTACCGTCCAAATATTGCTTCTTTCCTATGTTTTATCTCTTCTACACTTCAGCTTTGATACAGAGATGTCCTGCAGACTGGACACCTTTCAGACTGTGTTTATTTAGGAATATAAGCTTTTTATACATTCCTGGTATGGGAGGAAATATATACATGGGCAATTACACATTTCTTCTTTTTCTGTGTTTAAAAATTGCCTTTCTAGCTTTGCGAAACCAGAAACAATTTAATAAGTGCTACTGTCACACGTATAAAATATTCTTCACGATATGTAATGGGGCAGACACCATGCATTAGAGCTCACAGCTACATGGACATTGATTACCCGTCCACGTGAGGACAGAGAACAGCGAACAGCATGGGACCCTGTTTGCCCTTTGATAAAGTTCTGTTTCCTACAGGTCTCAGGGTTTACATGGAGCTAAAAGGTCCGCACGGTTGTCGATAAGACCTTTGCACAAAGGGACAAAGTGGAGGCAGTTAGCACCCGATCGCCCCAAGAAACCTCAATCAGGCCCACCAATACTAACCACTGTGGCTTTGGCAATCCCAAACACTGCAAGAGAGTGGATGCCTGAGTCCTAGTCAACATGCACCCAGTGATGCTGAAAGCCAGGCACCGTCTTCAATAGCACAATCATCAAAGCGTGGCTCACTCACTGAATGAAGTCTTTTTTTTTTTCTTACTATTAGAAGAACGTTCCTGCATTTTTCTGATATGATTTTGAGACAGTTAAATGAATCATTGAAATAATTTGCCCACACATTTCCCCAATGGTAGGCAATAAAAGCCCTAATGAGCTGTACAACCAACTCTCCTTCAGCATTTAGGATAAAGTAGGTCTAAGTGTGCCATGGATTGGATTGCCAACTTTTCCCGCTAATAACATAAAGGAGTATTTTGGGTTTTTTTCCTTCGATCTCACTGAACTACAGAGATCTCCTGTGGCCTGGATGGCGCCTCTTGGACCCTGCTGAAAATAATTGCGACGAGGGACAATGAAAACATTTCATTTGACTTCAGAGATCACCAGAAAGACAAGCAAGTTCCGTAAGTTGAAGCTGGAGAAGATCTCCGATTGGTACCTAGCACGTTCCAGAACATCACGTGGTCCAGTTCGTGTTGCCTCTGCCTAATAATAAGGGTCACGACAATTATTATAAGACGCTTATATTTCCTGACTGTGTAGCAAACACTGTATTAACTGAACTGGGGGCTTATATACACTGTCTGTCTCTTCATTCTCCTTAGATTCCATTCTTTAAAGATAACTTTTATTGGTGAGAAAAATGGGGCTAAGTAATTTGTCAAAGTTACATGGCTTGTTTGTGACAGGCCAGGATTTGCACCTGAGTTTGCTTTATTCTAAATCTCATGAACTTACTTCTTTTTTTTCTTTTTTTTTTAACCAATGTTGTGTTAATTTCTGGTGTACAGCAAAGTGATTCAGTTACGCGCATATATATATATATATATACACACACACACACACACACACACATATATATATATATATATCCTTTTCATATTTTTTCTCATTATAGGCTGTTACAGGTATTGAATATAGTTCCCTGTGCTGTACAGTAGGGCCTTGCTGTTTATCTATTTTAAGTATAGTAACGTGTGCCTACAAATCCCAAACTCCCAATCTGTTATAGTACATGAGAAAGTAGGGAACTCTGCTTAGATCCTTTGTATTACAAGGGTTCAGTATGACATTACATCTTCATTATTTATCCTGATGGTCCTTGATACATATTTACCATTCAAATAGATTAATTTAAGAGGTGATTCCCTTTGGAGCTCAGACAGAAGGCTTATGAATCACGTGGACTCTATTCATCCAAACTCCTACTCACACAGACCACTACTGACATATTTAAGTGCATGCCGAGAATTTGCAATATTGCAATATCCTCTCTTTTCATCCATCCATTCACCCATTCACTCCACCCCCTCCAAGAAATTCTATGTAGATTGCACCCAGCTATGCTGCAAGGAGCTTGTGTATTGAATAGCTGTCATGCCAGTTTTAAATCCGTTATTTAAAACCCAAACTTACCCTACCTCTCGCTGCCTTTGAAGATGGGTGGCAGAATTTGCATCAGTGAGGAAAGAAATCTCCCTGTTGCTCATTTTCCCCATCCAGAGGCCGGTGGAGGAAGGGGAACAGAAATATCTCTGCCAGCTCTTCCTTGCTGTTCCAGGAAGAGATGGTCCCTTTCCAAGAAGAGACCTTCATGCCTTTGGATCTACAAAAGTCAACTCTGCACACATTAGGTGATAAAAACCTCAGTTACTCAGCCCAGTACCAGGGAAAGGAAGGGTTTTGTAGTGGAGCACAAGGATGCTAAGGTCTAGGGAAGCAGAGCTGCCAGGAGAGGACTGAGAAGGGGAGGGAGGAAGGCAAGGAGCTGACATGAACCCCCCCATTGCCCCAAAGCCTGGTCATGTCTGCTTACAGAATGTCCTGTGGGCACTGTTTTTCCTTCCAGTTTTATTGAGATCTAAGTGATACGCAGCACTGCATAAGTTTAAGGTGTAGAGCATCATGATTTGACTTACATGCATCATGAAACAGTCACAATGAGTTTAGTGAGCATCCGTCATCTCATAGAGACACTAAATTTTAAAAAATAGAAAAAAATTATCTCAATAAAACTGAGGGAAAAAGGAAAAAAAAAACAGGAAAAAATATAAAAAAAATTTTCCTTGTGGTAAGAACTCTTAGGATTTACTCTCTTAACAGCCTTCATGTATAAAATACAACAGTGTTATTTTATTTATCATGTTGGCTTTTAAATCCTTAGTACTTTTTAAAAATTGAAGTATAGGTAATTTACAATGGTGTGTTAGTTTCGGGTGTACAGCAAAGTGATTCAGTTATACACACACTCACATATATAAGCATTCATCGCTGAATTAAAAAATTTTACATTAGAAAGACTGAGTTCTGCCTTATTTTTCGCTCCTTCTTTGTCAGGCGATCCTGGACAAGCAAGCCATTTAATATCTCTGCATCTCTGTTTATTTTCCATTAAAATACAGCAAAAGTGTGTCCAGTCTGGCCAAGCCACAGAGAGGAGTATTGAATGCCATATCAAGTGAGTATCAAATGAAACAAACCACCTACTTTAAATGTTAGCGCGAAACTACCTGTGGGGATTCTTGAATAGAGTGGATAAGCTAATTGCTCTCTGAATTTTTCTCCAGCACTGGTTTCTTTTATTCTTGTCAGATACTGTTAAAATACTTACTTTTTTTTTTTGGCATGTAAAGATTTGTAATCTTCCAATTCCTTTAAAAACAAGTAACCAAAAGAAAGGATGCTAGTATTTATAGCTGCAATTAAATATGCATTTATAGTAAGACAACTTTTTTAGAGGGTACCCTAGGCACCATATCAAAACAATTATCCTGCAAAAGGTATCAAGGTAGCCCTATGTAGTAATTTTATAGGATGTCAGGTTTGGAATCCCATAGGCACTGGAGACCACATCTTTTAGCTCTCACTTGCTAGCTGTGGGATCTTGGACAAGCTGCTCTAAGCCATAGTTTCCTTAGTAAAAATGGGCATAAGAACAGTAAGGAGGATTCATGGAGCACACATGTTTGTGATTATTTTGTCTTCTAATGTCTCTGTTTAGGGTAATGCTGGCCTCGTCATATAGATTAAGAAATATTCTCAGTTTCTATTTTCCTAAAGAGGTTTTGGATTGTCACAACTTTCTTAGATTTTTTAAATTTTATTTTATAGAATTAAAAGTAAGGCTACCTGAGCTTGCAGTTTTCTTTTTGAGGGAAATTACAGACACAATCCAATTTTTTTTCAGTGGCATAGAGATATTCAGATGTTCTGTTTCCTTCAGGGTCTGTTTTAGAAATTTGGGTCTTTCAAAGCATTTGTTGGTTGTTGGTTTCATGGTATAAACTTTTCCTAGTACTTCCTTATTATCTTTGTAATATTTTTCACTTCTATAGCCATGTAGCTTCCTTTATTCCTGAAATCATGCCTTTACTTTTATGATAAATCTATTTAGAGCTATATAAACTTTACTAATATTTAAAAAAACAAACTTAGGTTTTATGGATTTTTCTATGGAATTTTCTATGTAATTTATTTTCACTCCTACCTTTATTTCCTCCCTTCTACCTATTTTGGATTTAATTTACACTTTTCTGCCTTCTTAAGGTGGAAGCATCATCTATGATTTTAGAACTTTGTTGTTTTCATATAAAAGCATTTCACGCTACATACTGTATTTCTAAACAGCTGTAAATACATCCTATGACTTGTGTTCTCTGGAGTTTTCATTTTCATTTGGTTTGAAATAATTTTTCATTTCCTTTGTTTTTTTCATCTTTGGTCCACGGCTCACTCAGATCCACGTGGCCCTGCATCCTTCGGCAGGCTAGCTCTGGATTGCGCACTAGTGGTTTGAGGGACCCAAGAAAGCAGACGGAGACCTAGGCTCATAACTGGGAAACTGTATACTCATGTTAAATTAAATTATATATATATATATATATATAAACACACACACACACACAACTAAGCATATTTTTAAAAAATGCATTAGTTGCATTGGTTGAGTTAATGGATAGCCTAACATGGGGGAGAATTGGGGGGCTGGCGTTTGGAGGCATGAAACAAAAGGAAGCATAAAAATTATAGACTATGTGTTCCTTGTTCTAAAGTGCATAGCCTGAACATACACATCAAGACGTTTCTTTGAAGCAGAAAGAAAACCTTCAGAAGACAGCCAAAAAGATGTGCGTGGCTGTTGCCTCAACCACACCTCATGGAATACTTCCCCTGCCTTCCATGACACCCAACTTGAGTACAGATGTTGGACAAAGAGAACATATTTAAGAAGAGGAGAAGGGAAACTGGAAGATGTGACCATATAAGCCTTTACACAGGTCTTCAAAAATAAGGTGTCTTAAAGTCCTTTGTTCAAGCTCATTTTTATTGAGCTATAATCAACATATGACATGACATTAGTTTCAGGTGTACAACATGCTGATTCAATATTTGTATACATTGTGGAATGATCACCACAAGTCAAATTAACATGTCACCATACATAGTTACAAATTTTTTTTCTTGTGATGAGAATTTTTAAGATCTACATTCTTAGCATCTTTCAAATGCAGTATTATTAAAGTTCTCAAATAAAATATCTTCTGTCTAACATGGGAGTCAGTGAAGCACAGCTCCAGATGGACTTTCGGCTGACGTTGAAAGCACAGCAAATATGATGACCTGTTTTAGAAGCTTTTGCTTGTGTCTGATGCAAGAACTATTTGTCTCTTGCTGGAGTCAGCATGGCACATGTAATAGAGCCGTGCTCTAAGCCAGCATGACAAATCCTCTTCTCCTATGTGGAAGTGATTTGAGCAGAAAAATAAGGGTCATCCTAGACAAAAATATAGATAGGTGATTTTTAATAAGACTTCTGCTGTTTATCTTCTTTTCATCATTTTAATGCACACGGAGTGTATCTTTCTGTAATAACTTACTCACTAGAGCTTCCCATCACGTCCAGTGCGTGCTTATCAACACAGTGAAGTCTGCTTGCAAAAACACATCCCAAACTTTCACCATTACCTAACATAAATGCGTCTTTTAAATTACCTTCATTTCCTTTGGGTTTTGCAACTATCATTCGTGTACTTGGTTTTTTCTAAACCATTCTTTTATTAAAATGTTTTTAGTTCATATCAAAGTTCTAGTTGAGTGTGTAAAGTTTACAATTTAATCACGTCTAGCTAAAATGTACTTCCTCAGAGAAGCCTCCCTGACAACTCTATGCAGACTAGACTCTCACTCCCGGATCTAGTCTTTCTATACTGTTACCCAATTTCATTTCCTTCATAGACTTTATCACCATCTACTGCTTTTAAATTAATTTATTTTCATTGGATTTTCTTCCCACAAGAATATCCATTTCTTGAGATCTTTCTTGTTCATTGTCTTTCTTGCTTATTCTACAGTCTGAGAACCACAAACTATGCGTAATACACACTATATTTTCAGTACATACACATGGAATAAATTTTAAAAAGATAGAAGAATTAGTGTCATTGCCTATAAATATACTATTTTTTTAAACTGAAGTACAGTCAGTTACAATGTGTCAGTTTCTGGTGTACAGCACAGTGTCCCAGTCATGCATAGACATATATATATTCATTTTCATATTCTTTTCCATTAAAGGTTATTTCAAGATATTGAACATAGTTCCCTGTGCTCCACTGAAGAAATTTTTTAAAAATCTATTTTTATGTATAGTAGCTAACATTTGTAAATATACTATTTTAAATTATACTCCTTAAATAGCTTTATTATAAAATTCAGATAGAGCCTCCAAAAATCTTAAGAGGACATATTTCATTGAGCTGAGCTGGCCTCAGGCTTAGAATTTACAGAAATATTGCTTGCATGTAAGTATATAAGTGTTTGATCTCTGCCTGGTTTAGTTGAGTAGTCTTGCTTTTACAGTGTTTTCACTGGAATAAGTGTGATGGGAAGCATTGTGGTCCACCTTATGGTAATGCGTCATCTAAATGATGGTTGGAATTTAGAAAGTTCTCAGCCACTGTTATTTTGTGTTCTCAAAAGTAGATGGGAAAATGAAATAAATAGCTGTCATACAGCCCATAAAGTGTATTTCACAGAGAAAGTACAAAGCTGCTTGAGGGTTTTGTTTGAAATGCATTGAATTAGAATCCTACATTTAATAAAGTTGTTGACTTACCCCATGGGAGTGGGGAGGGGATTGAGACAAGAAGCCGCTTGGGCAAGAAGAGAACACAGACAGACGCTGAGATGTCTTCTGATGCTGGGAAAAAAGAGACATCAAAGCGAAATGAAGAGTTACACATATTCAAAAATAGTCTAGCGCAAAAGCTGGAGGGTTTTTGTTTGATCCTGTCTATAGTCATGACCACTTGGGCTCTAGTGTAGGAAATAAATGCAGACGTGCTTCTAACCTCTAGAGCTTCGGTCCTTATGATTCTAATGATGTCCAGCTAGTCCATAAGGATAGATTTTACTCTGTTTCAAGACAAATTCAAGGAAATGGCCTTTCACAAATAATCTTACAGATGATTCTCTCTCTGCATTATGTACTGTTGCCAAACAATCGTATTCCAAGACATGGGTAGGCTTCTTGGGACCAAAAGCCCTAAGGGAAATTTCTAATACTGTTATTTGGGGGCCCTGCCTCCTCCTGTTTGACTTTTCAGGACTGCAGGACCCCAAGGGAGTCATGGGGCTGATGGGAGCTCTCTAGCATTCCAAGCTCTCCCTACTTCATACCTTAATTTCACATGTGTCCTACCAAAGTCCAGCAGCCATGCATCAAAAAATGCTAAGCAAAAACCAGATTCCTTCTCCGGGGAGCAGTAAACCTTGATCAGAAGAAAAACAGAATGTGGTGGAACCAAAGAAGGTCATTATGCAAATGGTGGGTCACCTGGTCCATTCACCTTCCTGGAGATGCCTAGTTGAGACACAGAAGGAGAGAACTTTTTTTTTTTTTGAGAGGAGAGGGTTAAACTTGCCTCACTACGTAAACAATTTCAAATCTCTTTGAAAATGTGAAACTCCATATGATCATACTATGCTGCTATAATATTAATAGTTTTCACAATGAAGACCTGAGTCATTGACAAAAGGCTTTGATTTCTTTGGGGGTAACTTCTATTCAATATGGCTGTACCCTGTGTGATGTAAACCTCTTGGTTTAATAAGAGGAAGCCCTGAACTGTTAAGATATACCAACAGTGGTCTGTAGTATTATTTAGTTTCTATTAGATAGCTGGAGGATGCTGTACTGTTGTTAAACAGAGGTATGACCTAGCACGCAGAGCTGCAGGGAGGGTTGGATACAACGTATATGCAGCTCAGAGCACGTTGGTGTTCACAGCAGGCGTTCATGTTGCAGTAATAGCCTCTATGATCAATCTTACCAGTTCACTGGCTTTTAGAAATATACAACCACTTAAGTTATTTTCAATTAGCCATTCCATCCCTTTCTTGCTTATTAGCAGTAAATCCATTATCTCTCTCTTCTGATATCTGCCCACCAACTCTCATTGTCCAAAAATCCAGGAGCTTATTCTGTTCAAAAGGAGGTCAGTCCTATTTTCAGACACTAAGCAGACAGAAAAATAATTGCTCCATTGTACCAATCAGTTCCTTCCTCCCAAACAGCATGGGAGCAGGTGAATGGCATAACATGTGGGATGATGCCTCACTATTACGGTAGGAATATTCCTGCCAGTCCCGGCCCCTGCCAGCACCACAGTGATGTTCCAGAGTAAGCACCAAAGTTAGAACTCTTTTTATTCATACTCCCATGCTCCATTTTGCTCCACAAAACAGCCACTATGCCAAAGAGGCTGGTGTGCTAAAATCATCTCTTTCTCTGTGTACTTTGGTCCATAATGCGTCAGACTTGCTGTCATTCTTGGGGTATTTCTCTGCCAGCAGACTTGGCCAGGACCCAGGGGCAGGGAGATTGTTTACTGCTGTGTCCCTAGCATCTCGATCCTTGACAATGGATCTGATCCATTGGTCCTTGACAGATGGATGAATGAATGAATGAATGAATGAATGAATGAATGTATTTACTCACTTAGCTCTCACTGATGTTGAATTTTAGGGAGCAGACTCAAAGTCTTGGAACTTTCTCTTCCAAACCGCTTAAGCAAATTGGTCCATTTCTTTCCCAGGATCAGCTCTGCACACTAAAAGCTTTTTAGAAGTCCGCTTATTTCAGGATGTTAAAGTTTGTACTGTGCCTTTTCTAGGGTCATTACTGATAGAGAAAATTTCTATTTATCTGGAAATGTCCTCTATGACTAAGATACCACATTTAATGATGCTAAATGACAGCTGCACTAAAATATGGTTTCAAGAAAAAAATGTTAGTCTACCCAAGCAATAGAAATAAAAGCAAGAATAAACAAATGGGACCTAATGAAACTTACAAGCTTCTGCACAGCAAAGGAAACCATAAGTAAAACAAAACAATAACCTATGGAATGGGAGAAAATTTTTGCAAACAATGAAATCAACAAAGGCTTGATCTCCAGAATATACAAGCAGCTCATATGACTTAATAAGAAAAAACCAAACAACTCAATCCAAAAATGGGCAGAAGACCTAAACAAGCAATTCTCCAAAGAGAAATACAAATGATCAATAGGCATATGAAAAAAAGCTCAATATCACTAATTATCAGAGAAATGCAAATCAAAACTACAATGAGGTATCACCTCACACCAGTCAGAAAGGCCATCATTCACAAGTCCACAAATGACAAATGCTGGAGAGGCTGTGGAGAAAGGGGAACCCTCCTACACTACTGGTGGGAATGCAGTTTGGTGCAGCCACTGTGGAAAACAGTATGGAGATTCCTCAAAAGACTAGAAATAGACTTACCTTATGACCTAGGACTCTCGCTCCTGGGCATATATCCAGAAGGAACCCTACTTCAGGATGACACCTGCACCCCAATGTTCATAGCAGCACTATTTACAATAGCCAAGACATGGAAACAGCCTAAATGTCCATCAACAGATGACTGGTTAAAGAAGAGGTGGTATGTTTATACAATGGAATACTATTCAGCCACAAAAACTGACAACATAATGCCATTTGCAGCAACATGGATGTCCCTGGAGAATGTCATTCTAAGTGAAGTAAGCCAGAAAGAGAAAGAAAAATACCATATGAGATCGCTCATATGTGGAATTTAAGAAAAAAAGAACATAAATACTAAACAGAAACAGACTCATGGACATAGAATACAAACCTGTGGTTGCCAAAGGGGCGGGGGGTGGGAAGGGACAGACCGGGAGTTCGAAACTTGTAGATACTGACAGGCATACGTAGAACAGATAAACAAGATTATACTGTATAGCACAGGGAAATATATACAAGATCTTGTGGTAGCCCACAGAGAAAAAAATGTGACAATGAATATATGTATGTTCATGTATGACTGAAAAATTGTTCTCTACACTGGAATTTGACACAACATTGTAAAATGACTATAACTCAATTAAAAAAAAAAAAGAAAAAAATTGTTTGTGTCAGGAGGGTTATTGGAGCTTCCAAAACGTCAGTGACCCTCAAGCAGCCATGTGTGCACGCAAAATTGTGACCACTTGTGGCTAAACTACATGGAAGTAAAGTGAATCATGGTAATGGGAGATACACAAATAGGACCGTTGCTTTTTCTTTTTTAATCTTTTTTTTTAACCGAAGTATAATCAGTTACAAGGTGTCAATTTCTGGTGTACAGCATCGTGCCCCAGTCATGCATATACATACATACAATCCTTTTCATATTCTTTTTCATTTTAGTTTACTACAAGATATTGAATATAGTTCCCTGTGCTGTACAGTAGAAATTTGTCATTTATATATTTCATGTATAGTAGTTAGTATCTGCAACTGAACTTGAACTCCTAATTTATCCCTTCCCACCCTCTTTCCCCCTGGTGGAAACTTCACTTGTGACCAGGCTCTGACCGGTGCCTCAAATGGGTGTTATTGCTGAGAAAATGAGAAATCAATGCAGTTTTACCAGCTAAAGTTAAAAAAAAAAAAAACCTTTCAGATCATTAGTCTTAAAAAACTAGCTGATGGTTATTCAGAGTATCTCTTCTCCCTTATAAATATTCAACCATAGGTTTGAGGATTGCTTATCCCAGATGCTGGAAGAGGGGGTTTGTGCATTGGTTGAGATTAGACTCCAGGACCATTAATATCTTTCCCAGTATGAGCAGTCTATGATTTGTGTTCCAGATTTCAGTGTACTTAGCCTTCACCTTCCAGCGAAAATCACCAATACAGGCTTCAAATATATTTCTGCCTAAAATGAAAGGCAAAAAACAAAACAAAACAAAACAAAAAACCCACCATTAACAAACGCACATTTGAATCTTTATATGATGCGGATGCCATATTGCCAAGTGTTTTTGAGATTGACTGTTGGCAACATTTATTTGTTTTACCATAAAGAAAAAAATTCTCCTGGGGAGGAGAGGAACTTAACTTTTTTCTTCCCTTAGGAAGATTCCCCATCCATCTTCTTCTTTTTCTATTTGCTGATTATTTTTTCATTGGTAAATACTAGAGGACATTTGCCCTAATAGCAAGAAGCTCTTCTCATCTTTTCATACAGGGTACGTGCTCAAAAAATGGTTATGGCTGAGTTGTCAAAGGAAAGGCGCACGTGACTTCAGCTGAGAGGAGGCGGGGCTAAGGCAGCAGGTCGGAAACTTGCAGGTAAATCTGACTCACCTGGGGCTCTTGCTAAACTACAGCTCGCTGAACTCCTCCCTGGAATTTTTGATTCAGCAGTTCAGTGGAACAAGTTCCCGGGCGATGCAGATGCCACTGGTCCAGGCTGCACTTGGCGAACTCCCTGGGTACAGACTTTCATCTCATAATTCTGAGTCGAGCTTTGACCTGTAGCCCTGGGGCAAGTGGAATCTCCAGATTCTCTCTACTCTCTTGTAAGGCGTCCACCGCTTTCCTGAATTTCCTTAATCTCCGTAACCTACGTTTATAGTCAGTTGTGGTCATCTTTATGTTTTATTGTGAAGCAGTCCGTGGCAAACACATTCCACGTTAGGTGGGAGGGGGGGTAGGTGGGAGAGAAGTTGAGAAATGCAACGTTCGCCTTTTCCTTGGATTGCTTTCGGTGACTCAGTCGCAGGTCACCGAGAACTACCGTTTCATCCATAAGAGAGTGTCTTTCTCCACGAAGATACTCCTGCTTTCAAAGGAATGTTGCCTTGGGGGTTTGAAGGTCTACTGAATTTTGAATATTTCACGTGGCCTGGATACACAACTGAGTATTTTATTTTGTGGAGCATTGTCCTGTATCTTCGCTGCCTTCCATAATTCCTGCTCCCCCGGTGCTGACTTCAAAGCTGACCTATAAAAAGCACTGCAGCTCATCTACCTCCTTCAAGTCTGGCCTTTAACACCAGCTTTGAACCGTCTTCAGTGGTTTGCGGGTTCTTGGGGTCTTTAACCTCTTGTCTGTATCCTGACGTACTGACTGGCCTCTGTAACTAGGTGCCTCTGTTGGAATGTCTGCTTGGTTCGGATTCCCCTTGGCTCTGTGCCCTGACACCCCTTCCCACCGTGTCCCCCTCAGATGCCTGTTCTCCACCCTCAGACCAGGTCGCTAGGCTCCTGTTCTCTGTGTGCTTGGCTACAACTTGCTAATTTTATTTTATTTATTGTATGTTAATATATAGTTCTCCATTTACTAGTTGAGAAGACATATTGCCTAGTATTTAGGAGAACAACATTCTAGTACCTTGGGTCATCCCTTTTGAATTTAACATTTCAATAGACTTCAAGATTATGTGAAATCAATCTATGCCCATTGCCACTTCTTTAGCTCAATTGACAGAAAAGCCCCGTCTAGCTTAAAGAAAATGAATTTTAACGGCCGATACAAAGAGAAATGGAGAGCAAGGCTGGCTTTAGTTGGTGCTTAATTAAGGCAATGTTTCAAGTAGTAACACCTGGGTCTGGTTTCTGTCTGTCCATTTTCAGTTCCTCTTCCTCAGGATTGGTTCTTTTCTCAAAGGGGCTCTGCCTTATTGCAGCGAATCTAGTCAGAAATTCACACGTCCACATCTAGTGGAAAGAGACAGCATCCTTTCTCCCAGTTTCCTGAAATCCCTGAGGTCCGCTTAGGCTGTCCTGACTAGGGTCATGTGCCCACCTCCGAACCAACCACCACGGCCACTGGGGGCAGCAGAAAGCCAAGGACAAGTCCACCGTGAGAGCCCATCCCAGGAGCTGAGCAGGCAGAGTCCAAGTCAGACTCCTGATGAACTGATCATTGAAGAGAGGATCCCTCACCAAAGACAGAGGGGCCTCCCCCGTGTACACCAGTCAGAGGAAGGTGGAAGGGGCTGGAAAACGTATCTTCTCTACCTACTGGTCTTTATTCTTTCCCTCCCAGACTACAGTCACCAATATTTCTGATGCCCTGTTTTTAGTAGAGTGTGAAGGAAATGCTCACTGTTGTCACCAAGATTTCTGAGATATATAATATTTAGAGATAATAACGTTTGCACACCACAGAAAGTTTTGGTTATTTTTTCCTGCTATGCTTAATTAAAACCAGATCTGAGCTAAAATGTGAACAAAAAAATTGGGGGAGGGTAGAAAATAATGACACCAGTGGCAGTTGGAAAAAAAAAAACATTTTATTATTGGCATCAGTAGGCTACCGTAAAAGCTTAAGGTCCCTCATTTCAAAACATGTGTAAAAGGAGCTGGAAGTGTTGGGGGCTTCCTTGAACTTGAATATACATGTCCACCCTCACACACATGGAATCTGTCCTATGTAAACGATCCAAATGAAGAATACAGACAGATACAAAAAGATGTTCACCATGGCTTTATAAATACTAATGAAATACTGGAAGCCATTTGAATTGCTGTTTAAGAAAAATGTGTTATATTTACTTGCTATTTTATGCAGCCCAATATCATCATATTAACTGTGCTATTACACTGTAAAAAGCTTATGATATGAAATGAGAGGAGTTGATACCTAATGTAAATAACTGTATGTTGCACATGTGAAAACACTCTGTAAACCCAATGTGTTCCTTTGTTAGGATGATTCAGCTATGGGTGCATTTTTTGGTTTTATTGTCCAAATTTTCTGTGATATCATTGTATTACTCTTATGATTAAAATTTTTAAAGTGTGTTGTCACTGAAAAAAAACTGTGTAAAAGGGAAGATCAACAAAATAAATGATCAGAAATGATGGTAACTCATTAACATGCAAATAATAACATCATCCTTTGGGCATGTTCTTACATCTTTTTTCACTGAGGTGTAATTGACATGTTATTGACAAATTGTGTGAATTTAAGGCGTACAAAGTGTTGATTTGATACATTTATATATTGTAGTCTGGTTTTGAGCATAGCATTAGTGGACACCTCCATCATATTATATAATTATCTATGTTTTGTGTGTGTGTATGTGTGTGTGGTGAGAACATTTAAGACGTATCTCTTAGCAACTTTGAGTATAAAATACAGTATCACAGACTATAATCACTGTGGTGCATGGGATCTCCAGAACTGACCCATCTAGTTGAAAGTTTGCATCATTTGACCTACATCTCCCCAGTCCAGTTCCCCTGGTACCCACCCCTCTACTCTCTGTTTCTACGACTTCAGCATTTTGTTTTCCGTAATCAATGAGATCGTGCAGTATTTACCGTGTTCCTCCTCCTGAAGGGATCTCTCTCATCCTTGCCCGGAGGCATTAGAGTGGTCCCTTGTAAAATACAGTCAGATTGCTCACTCAGCTATGGAAACTCCCCCATCTCATTTCCCATCTCACGTAGAATAAACCCCAAGTCCTTATGGAGGCTGCACAGCCCACAATGTCTGGTCTTGGCACTTCCCCGGCTGAAGCTTCTGCCTCCCTCCTGCTCATTCTGAAGCCGGTTCTCCACGACTACCAGCGTCACACCCGCCAAACATGTGGCTGCCCCCGTGCTTTCTCACGTCGTACCCCCACCCCCACCCCCGGGGAGACCCACTCGGCTTCCTTGCTTCCTCCTTCACTGTGTGGTCTCTGTTCCAGTGTCACCTCATCTGAGCCATCTCCACACCCACCCTGTTTAAGGTGCCACCCCCAACTCGTGGCTCCTCATCCTTGAAGTCTGCTTTATTTCTTCGTCCCAAGACTTAAATATATGACACTATCATCTGTATATTTTATTTTTCCTTTAATAACTGCTTTCCCATGAGATAGCTCGAGAGAACCAAGGACTTGGTCAGGTTTTCTAGGCTGTACACTCAGCAGAGAAGCTCCTGGAGTTGGCTCTCAATTATTATTTAGCTCTGCATTTTCCTGATTTTTAGTAGCTCGTAAAGATTTTTAAGCTACTATTTTGCCACAAGCTGAACATTTGTGAATTGCATGGGAACATCTTCGGCAGTTAAAGTGCCACGATTCTGGTTCACAGAGGTTTCCTAGGAGACCGACATTTTTTTCTGTGACGTGGTTGAGTCACAGTTTGAGCTTCTGCTGTCATGTTGACATTTAGACCCAGGAAGCAATTATTTTCTCCTTTTGAAGGGTTTGGTAGTCAGTTCCTTCTTTACAGTGAGGAACGAAGGGATGCTAACACTAATAAAACCATTGTATTGGTTTTGATGGTATTTTCTGTCACTCTCTGCTTCCAGAAATCCCATCAACCTGAAGATCTGAAGGATGTGATCAGGAGCTTCATAAGGGCAAGAACTTTGGAAAACCAGTCTTGAATCAAAGAGCAGCGGCATTATAAAAGACTGCCTTTCCAAAGATCATTTGTTTTTTGGGGGGAAGATCATTAGGTTATTTATTTATTTATTTAAGTGGAGGGACTGGGGATTGAACCCAGGACCACATCCATGCTAAGCATGTGCTTTACCACTGAGCTCTACCTTCCCCCCACAAAGTTCATTCGTGAATTGAGTTATTTCCAAGTTGGACTGCTTTCCCCCATGTAGACGAGATACACACGCTGGTTAAGTACATAGCCTGGTCGCCAGAAGCTGCCCACCCTTCGGTATCTGAAGTATTCTCTCTGTGATTCAATTTATACTTGACCTCATTCATCATATTGCTTCTGCGGGATGTTTTGTTGTTAATTCTAGATTTCAGCTTTCCCCCATTTGGGCTTCAGTGGGCATGGATTAGAAATTCTTGCATCAAACATGTTAGATGTTTACCCCTTGTATCTGTGTAAAGATACTGGATGTTCTGAATTAATGACCAAACCAACTACATTTTTTCTTCCCCTCAACTGGGAGATTGGGTGAGAGATGACTTCAGGTGGGAGTTGTTCCCATGGGAAGGTCTAGAGTTGGAACTACATAGAGAAGGATTAGTAGTGTGTATAATATTTCAGGATTTGCCTGTGCATGTAAAGTTAGAACCTCCTGAATTGTCAAAGGTCCACGAGGAACAGCCCAGGCTGGTGCAAATTTTAATTGTGTTAGACAGAAGCACGGGTGACTTGGAGCGGGAAACTGAGAGCTTGTTGAAAGTTCAGAGCTGAGAAATTAAACAGAGGTTTGCTGCCTTTTAGAATAGATCTAGTATTAGACAGGATCTCCAACCCTGCAGCTGATCTAAATTCTTAAGGAACCATAAATTTGGAAAGTCAATCATTGTCTAATGTTTGGGTCTTTGCAAAACTACTTTATAATAGACTGGGGGGAAGAAAGCTTCAGGCAAAGCATACCAAAAACCCTCTTGTACATTTACCCTACAAGTCTATAGGGCAAGAATTTTTGCTTGTTTTACTGTAATTTTACTTGTCCATTACTGCGCCCCAATGCCTAGAACTGATACACAATATGTTCTCAATAAATATTTGCTAAGTAATTTGTTGGAACACAATACCTTCCCCTCACCAGGGACATCAAAGAGACGTGATATCCTCTGTTTCCATCCATCAAGGACGTGAGCTGGTGCCTTTGGTACAGCCGACGGAACACTTCCATCAGGGAGTTAAGGCCCTCGCGGGACAGATGCCAGTCAGCTTAGATGTTACGCGTAGTAGCAGTGGTGGCATCAGACGTGTGGGGTGGTTTGAAAGCTCTGCTCTAGTGGCTTCAGTGTTCACAGCATCATGGTGACAGACCCAGCAGCTGAGTCTTGTCTGACCATTTCCTTGCCTTTGGAATATGGTTCTTCCTGTCCGGCCTCCCGGGGGGTCTGGTTCTTTTCTAAACTTGGTTTTGAGCTTTTCTATTGAGTCCTTGTGGTGCCTGTTATTGTTCCTTTCCTGAGTAAGTTAGCCGGAGTTGGTGTCTGCTGTTGGCATGAGAGGGTCTGAACTGACGTGGGGCAGGAGACAACAAGCGGTCCATATAAATGAGGAGTTGTGATGAGGGGATTAAGGGGCAGCACCAGCCCTTCTGTGGACTCTGGAGATTAAAGGAAACATCCAGCCCTTGGAATTGGAGAAGCATCTAAGAAGGGCTGGTTCACAGATGGGTACTTAGTACAGGATCAGCCAGGTAGATGTTTGATTACAGAACCAGGTACCAGGTCCAGGCAGAACTAGGGGAAGGCTCTTCAAGTCTTCCTCGTAGACTGACTCACCGCTTTACTGGCCTCTATCTGCAACTCTAAGAGTTCCGGTTCCTGAGATGCTTCAACTCGACGTGTGGAGGAACCTCTCTCTCTTTCACTTCCCGTGATAATTAATGCCATGATCATCCCCCAGTTACCCAATATTGAAACCCCAACATCTCAGACAGCCGCTCACCTCTCCCTCCTCAGGCCTCTTATCCAGTGAGTCATCTCTCCATCTTTATAGGCCTAAGATCAAGCAATGCTTATCTTCCCTTAAGCAATTAAAATAGCTCCTTAGCCAGAATTGCCATCGATGCACAATTCCGTCAAGTACAACGTATCCTCATTAATTCCACGATTATTATTCTAAAGCAACAGTGCAATCTTGCTCTACCTGCTGGAAAATTTTCAAAGGGTGTTTATTTTTTTTTTAATAGAAGGCAGTGGGAACACTTTAGGAAGAAGTGTAAAATTAAAATTCTCATTATTTTCATGGAAAGAGTTGGGGAGAGTGTGTGACAGATCATGGACACTTTACTATTGACATTGAAAGAAAAGTACATGGTCAAGTAAATTTAAGTATCTCCAGTATTCATAAGACACATTTCTAAAAGGAAACAACCAGACTGTTGAAAATCATGAGGTGGCAAGAATTCTAAAAGATAAATGTACAAAAAAAGCAGAATAGAGGTGACTTTCATAATAGCAAAGAAGAATTCAATGTAGGAGGATTAAAAAGGGACAGAAAGAGTACATGCTGGAAAAAGGGTAAAACACACTCAGAAGAAATGACAGGTAAAACTTTATATAACAAAGAAAAGAGAATCAAAATAGCCATGGCGGAACTGTTAGATACACAAAGAGAAAATGACAATATGAAAATCCTGGTGGAAAGTTTCAGCATGAGCCTCAGAATTTACAATTGGTGCATAAAATAAAGAACAACTTGCTCCATTTTCTTCAAGCTTCTGATGCTGTAAGTTGTTTTAGTATAAAGTCTCTTAAGTCTAAACTTTTTAATTTCTCTCTCTCTCTCTCTCTGAAAGTGTCTGAGTTCTCCATATGCTTGGCTGTATTAATTTTAATGACATTTATTGCGTATTTTTTATTCAATGTGCTGGTCACCAGTGGGCACTGTTCATTTTGGAAATTCATGTCCTTAAGTTCTAAAAAACTGTCTTAAATTATTTATTCAATAATTGCTGGCGTGTCCAATGCAGGTTGAGATTTTAGATCATCTCATGCTGTTACCATTTTCTACGACTGTCATTTCTCTATGTTTGTTATTCTCGTTCACGTTTTCTATTTCTAATGAATTTGTTGTGCTCTCACATTTTATTTTTTTTATTTTCTAAAACTTATTTCTTGTGCTTGTAATGTCCGCCCCCCTTCTAAAAATTAGCATCCTATTTGTGTTTCATAGGTGAAACACCTTTTCTTAATTTTTCCAAGATGGCATTTATAGGTACTTTTTAAAGTTTTCTTCCATCTCTTTGAAGTCTTCCTTTATGTTTTCATGTTACGATAGTTCTTTAAATGTCTGAAATTTCCTGTCTCTCTGATCATATTTAAGAGTAAGGGACTTACACATTGTTTGAAAGCTTCAATCGTGTGGACTTTCTCTGTTGACTTGTTGAGATGAAGTAGGATGATTAAGCAAAGACCCTGTGGTCCCTCTCTGTGTGGTCTTAACAAGTGACCTAATCTTCCTGCATCATCTGTAGAAAGAATAATGGAGCTCAGTCCAAAAGATTGTTTTGAAGACTGAGATAACATGTGTGAATTTCTGAGGCTGGTGCCTATCACGGGTGCTCTGTCCACGTGTTTATGATAGGTAGCTTTTGTCTGCAACATGCTTAGACGGGGGCGGGCAGAGGCTCCTCCTACTTTCCTTTGTTTCCCTCCCTCCTCCCTAGTGTTGTGCAGTGAACACAGGTGTTTAAAAGATGAGCTGTAGAGTTGAAGAGATTTGGAAATACCCACGTCTCTGTATTTCTTGGTATCTCGAATGAAGGTAAAAACATTTCGTGTAGTGTGTTGAGATGGTTTTGAACTCAAAGTGTTTGTCTCCTCCATCATTACTGTCATTCAGAATATGGATTAGGGGATCGGGCAAGCATTTTCTTCAGAGACTCCCTTCCAAAGATTCGAATTCTAAATGAAGCCTTGCTTCCCTACTGTCAGCGGAGCGGAGGTGGGAGGCATTGAGACAGCATCTCACCAGGAGGTCTCCTGTGTAAAGGCTCTACCTCGAAGCAGACGGACCAAAGTTCACGTGTATAGATTCAGCTCTGCGGAGAATTCACGCTCAACGGACGTACCAGTGACTCAGTGCTGCTCATTAAATGCAGGGGATGCCACGTCATAGTCATTAAGTTTGGGAACAAGGGCAATCACCCTGCCTGTGACTGCATCATGTGTAACCCAGAACAAGTTGAGTCACTTCGTCTCTTTGTGCTGGCGTGTCCTTGTGTATAAAATACAACACTGTAGTACCCATAGTGCGGAGATAAAGGTACACTGAGAAAGCAAACACGATGGGGCATTGGAAACCGTACCTAGCACCTAGAACTACTCAACAGGTTTTCTTATTAATTTTAGTCCAATAGGCTCTTGTACATGGAGTGATATGTTTAAAACTATCTGATATTTACTCAATGCTCAATGTTTTAATATTGTTATTGATAAAATAATATTAACTTGAATACTCAAATAATTAAAAAAAACTAACGTATCACACGTTGAAAAAAGGGAAATTTTCTAGTTATTTAAATATTGATTACATTTATTTAATCAGATTTCCCAAACAAGTAATTAAAATCATAATGTATACTGTCACAGATTTAATTGCTTTCATCACTTACAAAAGCAGGCAGAACACACTTTAAAATTTAAAGAATTTTAAAAGATATGAACTTACACTTAATTGAGTTACAAAATCGTCAACATAGTGCGGATAGATCTATTTCTACTAACCTTGTTTATTCTTATTCTCAGTCAACATGCTCATTTTTCAGCTGCTTCTTATGCCTGCCTGGGTTATAATAATTTCATCAGATACATTTCTGTATTTCCCTTAGAATAGAGCCATCTTCCAAGCTGGGGAAAAAAATAACAGATTCTTGTCTCACGGAAGCTGAGGTTGCAAGGTCCTGGATGATTGGTTGATTCTTCGTTGGCATAAGGCGCTAACTGTATTTTCCAGACCTCACCATCAGTGCTTCGAAGTGGGTACTTTCTCGTGGGAAAACTTACCTCCACAGCTACATCAAGGGGACTCTGAGCCCAGACTTCTTCGTAGAGCTTTTGCCTTGCAGATCCTGTCCCCTTCCCAACGATCCTGTTGAGAGATTTTACTTAGCCTGTGTTGTACACCTCTGTCTTCACCTTTCTGTTGAACTGGGCTCTTAGGACAAGTGAAGACATCTTTGACTAGTTAACACCGCATTGCCAACAAAGTAGGGGCTTTATTTCCAGGGGACAAAGGGTTGAGTTCAAAATCACCACTCCTCTTGAGAACTTTGTTGAAGCCATCATTTTGGACCACATCCTAGCTCCTCTATATAATTATATGTGTCATTGTGTCACCACCTGGGCAGGTTAGCCACAGGCTGTCATGTGTGTTTATTTGGTTGACCAGTTCTCTCTGTTCCTTCCCAGGAGTTTATGGCTTTGAGCTCCCCTGTCCTCATTCCTTCATTCAGTTGACAGAGAAGACTTTGTACTTTATGAGTAGAAATATGCCTCATCATAGAAACAATATTCAAATGCTCCCAAACTCATTAAAAATCAATACAGTTACGTATTTTTAGAAATACCATTCCGTTTGCACGATAAATAATTGCTTAAACACATCACATTCATTTCTCCATTTTGAGTATCCTTTTGAATGTATGGCTTGTCACAGATTCAACTTGTTCCATTCAATTACAGTTTTTTTTTTTTCCATTGAGAGTGAGCATCTGAACGTCTGATGTGACTCCTTTTCCCCTGTCATCAATACCTTTGAAACCTGTGAAAAGACTTCTGCTGTTTCTCAAGATAGTCCTGATCCACTTGAGTTTTCCCTACAGTGGGACATGAACACAGCTTCTCTCCTTGTTTTTTTCTTGGTGTTAGGAGTGTGCCTAAAATTATCTTCATCAAAGAGAAAGACAGATATCACGTGATAGCATTTGTCTGTGGAATCTGATAATAGGACACAGATGAACTCATTTACAAAACAGAGACAGCCTCACAGACAGAAAACAAACTTACGGTTACCAAAGGTGGGGGATAAATAAGGAATCTGAGATTAACAGATACACACTACTATACATAAAACAGATAAACAACAAGGACCTACTATGGAGCACAGGGAACTATATTTAATATCTTGTAATAATTTATAACAAAAAAGAATATATAAATGTATAACTGACTCACTATGCTGTATACCAAACTAATGCAACATTGTAAATCAACTATACTTCAATTAAATAATAAAGTTAAAAATAGGAAAAAAAAAAAAAAGATCATCATATCATTGGTAGCCAATGCGACACTGGATCAGGGTACTTTAGTGAGAGAATTGCAAACAATGAGTTCACAGTGTTTCCTCTTTTATAGAGGTCTTCCTCTATCCCTCTTTCTTTGTTGTAAGACAACAGTTTTCCATTTGCTTTCTTTACAAGATACTGATTTAAATCATTATCTCCTCCCTCAAAGTTTAACTGTATTTCCTTCTTCTTATAATCCTTATAGACGTCACTGACAATTGTTAATTTTTTGTATATATTATTGAATTTACTACAGAAATTCCACCTTTTAGAATTTTGGGTTTTCTGTACTACGTTTCATTTACAAAGAACTGTATCAAAGAATGAAGATGTTTCCATGAGATGTTATAAAATATAAAATTATAAATAATCGTTAATTTGCCTCAAACTGCTATGAATACTAATGCGTTTGTTTACAAAGACATTGTCCAAAGGGACTGAAATGTCTCATCCACTACACGTATTTCATAGATCAAAGGACTTTCATTATGTGTTTATTATTTTTTTTATTGAATAACGATGCATCTTGCTAAACTGGATTTCATGTACTAGTAGGAGTACACCCAACTTGATTAAATGAATAAGAACCGTAAACTCTGTACACTCTAATTCACCAGGAACTTGGAACAATTTAGGGGCTGAAATTGTGTAATTAGCTTGGCTTCCTCACAAGCACATTTTAGACATGAGAGGACAAAACTCACCAAGAGCAATAACACATCCGTGACAGCCCATCAGTGGGACAGAGGACAGTAATTCTGGCTACGTGTCTTCTTCTGGAAAACTTGGGAACACAGTGGGCAAATATTCAAAACTGGAA
The DNA here is from genome assembly GCF_009834535.1 of Camelus ferus. NCBI lineage: Eukaryota > Metazoa > Chordata > Mammalia > Artiodactyla > Camelidae > Camelus > Camelus ferus. The sequence goes on from NC_045715.1 coordinate 36,484,924, forward strand.
TGAAACACAGCATCTCAGAACTACACAGATGTTGAAAATAATAAAATAAGAAACTGGTATGCTGCCGAGTTTAATTGATAAATCGATTTTAAAGCATTATTCTGTGGGACACATGGTCGTTTCGGTTTGCAAATTCAGCAAAAGAGTTTCCACCTGGTGAACAGACTTTCCCAGAGTTATATTATTTGTAACCCTTTTCATTTAAATGTGTTTTGGATCTGAAAACATAGAACAAGAACGTCCTGAGAGTGGTTCTTCTTTTCTTCACTGAGAAGTAGATTTAATTTGAATTTTATTTTGCTTTAAGATAAGGTACCCAAAAGGACAACCTGAGGCTCTCTGCTCTTCCCTCCTCCTCTTCTCTTTCTTTTCTTAAAATCGTAAGACTGGGGAGAATGGCCTACCACCCTAACTTCAGGTACGAACTGGGAAACTGATGGTAGGAATACTGACGTGTTTGAAAGAGACAGAAACTGACATCTTCACATCTGTTCCTGTCATAACAGTATAAAGCATGTAAAAGTCTTTTTAGAGGCAGTGCAATACTATATTTAATAAAATAAATATTGCTTATTAGAGTTTGCTGTGTCAACATTTTAGTGAATTTTCCGGGAGACTTACCTGTGGTCGTAAAAATGATACAGTCTCTCACTTTTTCCTTTTCGCAGCTAATCACTGACAGTTAAGAAACCACAGAAGTGAGCTGTTTGTCATGAGATCAGTTGACCTACATCTTACAAAGAGCCCTGCTTTTTCTTAGAAACAGAAAGCATCTAAGTCTCCTCTTGGTTTGAGACTTTTTAAAGAACTTAATTCTTCCTTTTCCTTTGAGCAGTCAGTGCGCTGAGACTGAGCGGGGTTGCTCACCTCTCCTGCAGCACCATCACCAGTCCCTTTGCAGAATCACTTGTGAGAGGAAGTCTGTGCGCTCCCCTAAGGGTTCAGAAAAGAGACTCCGACTTTTTAGATATGAGCCAGTATGCAGTATCTATGACTTTCTGAGAAGTCCTAGGTAGGGAGGAAGGAAGAGGATGTACTGAAAATATGCATCATTTCCAGTTAGCCAAGAAAATTGGATCTAATTAGCAGGTTCAGCTAAGTAGGAAAAGAGGGCGCAAAGGTAGCATGCCTCAGAATCACCCCGAAGGCTATTACAACACCCACGGCTGAGCCACCCCCAGATTTCTGATTCAGCAAGGTCTAGGGCGAAGGAATCGCGTTTCTCATAAGTACCCGGAGATTCTGCTGCTGTTGTTCTGAGCACCACATTTTGAGAACGTGGCGTTAAGAATCAGGTGCTCGGTCAGCCCGCCAGGTTGTGAGTCGTCCAAAAATGCAGTAACTTTTTCTTTTCATTCTTCATCTCACTGAACACAATATACTGAACATAACACACCCTCAGTCAATTGATACTTGTTAAACTTAACTCAGGTGTTCTGTGGATAAGCCCCTAGACGCAGACCAAATTCCAATTCCCCAATTTTTCCAATTCCCCTTACTATGTTGACCTCTTCTGTCTCCATAGCATTTATTTATTTATTTGTGGAGAGAGATAATTCGGTTTATTTATTTACTTATTTATCTTTAATGGAGGTACTGGGGATTGAACCCAGGACCTTGTGCCTGTTAAGCACACACTCCACCACTGAGCAATTATTACTTATTATTATTATTTAAAATTATCTTAAGTGTTTATTATTTAAAATTCTTCATTATTTAAAATTATCTTAAGTGTTTACCTTTTATTATCTATCCCCTACTCACACACTCCCACTAGTTTTTGTTTGTTTGTTTTGCACTAGTTTTTAAAATCTGCTTCTATTCAGTTCAGTGTTGTATGTCAAATACTTGGCGAACGAATGGATTATGTAGTGGATTGCTGTAAAATCTACCTCTAATGTCCCAAGTGTCCATCTGACAATGTGGCAACTCACGTTATTTTGACTCAGGCAAAGTTCACTCAGCCTTAAGCAAAATTAAAAGTAGGTAACTGCTCAACTGTGTTGAAAAGTATGCAAAGGGAACTATCCCTGGGGAACGGAATGAGAGCAAATATGTATTTTTTTTTTTATCATTCCTTCCCGACCCCATCTCTACTTTACAGCATCTTCCTCTGTCTTAACACCCTCTTTCTTTTGCCTTCTCCTTCCCTCCCCCTGACCCTTACGGGTCTCATACTCAGTTTCTTTGTTCACACTGTGGTATAAAGCAGCCAACTGCAGCTGGATATGTTAGCTTTTCCAGGGAATACATGGTTTTAAAAAATCAAGGTTTATGCATTCCTATTGTGACGTTAACATATGCTCATTTTGAAAAGATGTACAATAAATTAGATTAAAAGGAAGGGAAAAAATCATTTCTTTTTATACAACCAGAGATGACTAGCATTTATAATGTGGTTTCTTTTCTTGCAAGTCCCTTGCTAGGCATTTTTCTGCCCAATTATATGCTCACCTTGTGTATATATATAACATTATGCCGCAGATAAGGACTTCCAATCACAGTTAATCGACTCCCCGCCAAGTTCAGTCTCCTTGTTTTGTTTTGTTTTCCCTAGCATTTCTGTCTCTCACTGGTACAGAAGAGGAGATTGGTGGAATTATAAAAAGGGGAAGAGTCCATTGGTTCCTTAAACATGTAGCCCCGAGCTGGAAAGATGGCCGCCTTCTTCTTCTTTCTGGTTTTTTTTTGGGGGGGGAGGTCTTTTTTTGTTTGTTTATCTAAACAAGGAGTCAGACAAGAAGGAAGTAGACAAGATCTTTCAAAATATTTTAAAGCATTAGAGTTACTGGCATATCACAGGTTCTCCTATTAACTGGGCTTTTCAAACAACTTCCATTGACTTGAGACCTGATGGAAGTGTTGCCGTGATTCTGGGTTTGAGTGGATGGATGGTCACCCCCCCACCCCTTAGAGCAGGAATCTGCTTTTGTGTTTTGTGTGTGTGTTAACTTCCTAAGTATTTGAGGGAGACCTTAGCAGAATTTTTGTAACTGTCTGTCAAACAACGATCACATTGGAACTCCCCCCGGACCTGCTTTTCAATGGAATCAATATTTTAAGCTGAAAAACCGAGACTCTGAATGTGCAATTTTACATATAAGAGAATGGGCAGGATGTTGTAAATATGAGACAGGGTTTCAGGTCTCAAAAGATTCGGAAACATACCTCATGGGTGGTTACGTACACACATAAATCTCCTCCCACAAATATAAACATAATATTGTGTGGCCATATGTATATGAGGGTGTATATGTTTACATAAACTAGTTCATTTAAAATACTTCCCTACATACAGAAACAATCAAATCAGAAAAATGATTATTAAAATTATGCAATCAATAAATAAAACCTAACAACAACAAAAATCAACCAAAAAACCATAACTGAGACACCTCCTGAATGTCCATCAATAGAATATATTCTGGTATAAATATAATTTGCTATATTCATAACTTCAATTAAAATGGATACAAAGGAAAAAAATAAACCCAAACTCTTAGTGGATATTAAGTAATAAAAATACTTGAAATGATGGAAAAAAAGTTGAGATAAGATTTAAGAACTACCACAAAATTCAGTGAAAAAGGAGAAAATGGCAGTCAGCAAAACCGTTCCTTTTTGTCACTTTGACATATTTGCCTGCTTTGCAATTTAAAAAATGAACTTATTAATTTCTCTGCCAAAGCCTTGAATAAGCTTTGAAGAGGACTCGGAGCTCCAGAAGAGAAGGGAGCCCGATTGACACCACTGGGTTTGTGGCAACTTGTTAGTAAGTTAGATTAGTAACAGTCCCATTTTACAGGCAAGAAAACCAAAACAGAACTTGTGCTCCATTGCAGCTAGTTTGATGGGAAAACAAGAATCAGTCCCAAGCAGCCTGAATTCAGAGGGGCATAGATGACTACTTTGCTAGCATTTCTTTAAAAATTGATCATTGCTCACAGGCAACAGGGAGCAACAATGTCAAATATATGACACTGAATGTATAACGTGTATTGAAAGCTGTATTTTAAACACTAAAGCCTTCCAGTAAAACCAAATTATTCTGGGCAGAAATGGACTCATTTTCTGAAAATTTGATTCGAGCAGTTAAGGTTCTTCTGATGGCAGACTACTGTGCCTTAAGATAGAATATTCTGCAAATTAGTGATCGCTAATGAAATGGTATCATTAAAACTTCTTTTCTTCAAAATGCTTTTACTTTCCATATATAAAATCTCACTTGACATTTTTAATAAAATGAAAACTTTTTCTTAAAGTTACATTTTATGTAATAGAATGGAAATCTAACTTTTCACATTAGAAATATTTATGGTAGAGTCTATAATAAGGGCAAAGTTGTTTCTTTGGGAACAAAAGAGTTAACTCCCACAGAAGTATTTTTAAATAGTGAAACTTTCAAAAGGAATTAGAATTTCACAAGGGATTGTTCTTGACATTTAAGATTCCTTTGTGTTTAAGAATTGAAAGACCTATTTTTAATTCCTCTGGTATGTTACCGAGAGCCTTAGTTAATTAAAATTAAACGGTCTCTTGTAAACTGATGGGCTGTGAGCAATTTTACTTCAACTATAAATTGCTTTCTTGTGCGTTAATATCTAAATAATATTTTTGCATTAAGCTGTAAATTAAAGCAAGCCATTTTGATCTATATGTAACAATTACGGTTAGTGAATCTGAAAAAAAAATCTAACGTTTCGAGGACTGGACTTTAGCACTACCATGGTTAGGATGGTAAGCTGACTAGCATTGAAATAACTCAAACCCTGCGAGGGATATTTAAATATTATGCAACGAGGGATATTTAAATATTATGCAAACATGTTTAAAGGCATGCTCTATTTTTAGTCAGCTACTAATTTAAAATCCTTTTGATAAACCATTAACCTCAGTTGCACTTGGAAAGAAAAGGCAATTAAACACTCACGGAGTGCCTCATTATCTGCACCAATGAAGTGGTCACTAGAAAGAAGTCACTGCATGAATAGAAACAGTAAGATGGGAACTCAAGCATGAAGGCAGACTTCTGCAATATTATAGGAGCCCAATTAGGTGCCCTGAGACACTGGTGGAGGGTAGCAGTTTGATGACAGTGCTCATCAAATTAATAACCAAGGCTGTATTGAATATTTGCTCTCTGCATAGCATCGTATCTGTCTTCTCTCTGCACAGCCTCATTGGCTGGGTAGAAATGCATAAACCACCTGTTCAGTGCGTTTGTGTCGTGGAGATTCCATGACAACCACAGAACATAAAGCACTTTGTGGACTCTAGCATGTGAAGGATGCCCGATGTTAAAGATTTCCATTCATCCTCACTTTTTTCCCCTTAACTCTTCCTCCTCCTTTTTACCCACCCACTCCGCTATTCCCCACCCCTAATTTCTGGGAGACTGTTCTTTGGCAGCCATGGCCTTAGGCTATGCATGAGTCCTGAATAAAGAAAGAAACCCTGAGGTTAAATTAATGGTGGAAAATGTTAGCCACTATATATAAAATTAGATTAAAAAAAAAAGTTTCTTCTGTAGAGCACTGGAAACTATGTTCGGTATCTTGTAATAACATTTTATGAAAAAAATATGAAAACGAATATATGTATGTATATGCATGACTGGGACATTGTGCTGTACACCAGAAATTGACACATTGTAATTGACTGTACTTCAATAAAAAAATAAATAAATAACGGTGGAAAGTTTTCTCCAGCACATCATGTGAGGACACCAGTGGGGTGTCTCGACGTGCTGGCCGTGAGAGGGATTTCTGATGGATGACTAGAGAGGACTCAGAAGTATAATGAACCACTTCTTTTCGACTTTCATGTTCAATGGTGACAAATCAGAGGCCACCGAAGTCTTGGATCCATTTCATCTCCTTATCTTTGAAACAACCTCATGGCCTTGACTCATTTTCATTCATTTTTAATGCCTTGGAAATGCTGCTGTGGAAGATAATTTGGATTCCAGCCAGGTCTGTCTCATTGAATATGTCCAGTCAATACGAACGCTAACTGAAAAGGGACATCATGCCATTTTTTTTTTTTTTTTGGTCAGTAGATGACATTCAGGCTTTATTTTTTTTAATATTTAAAAGTATTCTTTTTTTTATTAAAACATTTTTATTGAAGTATGATCAGTTACAGTGTGTCAATTTCTGGTGTACAGCACCATGTCCCAGTCACGTGTATACATACATATATTCATTTTCATATTCTTCTTCATTAAAGGTTACTATAAGATATTGAAAATAGGTTTCTGGGCTCTACAGAAGGAACTTTTCATCATGCCATTTTAAAATACAGTGACGCTCAGCTGCAAAGCCACGGGCAGAGATAAAATCAGACCATGCAAATGTGTCTCCAGTTCCCCAGGAGGAACTCGCATAGTTGCATTATCAAATGAAGCTGCTCTCCAGGGCTCAGCCTAGAATGTAAAAGGCTTGCATAAATCCCAGAGCTGTGTAGCTCCTCATGTGACCTTTCCTCTTTTAGGAAAAGAAAAATCCTGGGGATTTCTAGGGACATACCAGAATTCACACTCATGTCTCTAAAACAGATTTAACTTGAAAGCCTTTATGCTAAAGAAATCCACTATTTATTTATTTTTTTGCCTACAGACTTTCTGTTTCACCCTCTTCATCACCGGTGTATAATTATGTCAGTGATTTTGCAGTTTGTCATTTTTGTATTTATAGTAAAAAATGCATTTTCATTGGATTTATTAAACAGTGAAAGTAATGGAAGGCTCAATGTTCCAGGCCAAGGATTCACCAAAGATCGCCTAAGGAGCCTGCCTCCTTCACAAGGCTGCCTTACTGGTTTTGCAATGATTCTCAAACATTAGTGTGTGAGGAAAAAAATTAGTTGGAGGGCTTATTAAAACACGATGACTAAAACTCACCCCCAAAGATCTGCTTCGTTCTATCTGGGATGGGGCTCTAGAATTTGCATTTGCAACACATTTCCACATGCTGTTGGTCTGACATGAAACTGAGAACCAACCACTGCCACAGTGGCCTCACTACATTTCTACACGGTAATTTCTTAGAAACAAATTCCATTCAATAGGGCATTGACTAATCAAATTTATTTTTAAAAAGGTTATCCTGCATGGTGAATTACTCTTGTGAGATGACCTAGTGATAAAGGTAGCTAGTATTTATTTAAAAATTATCATCTATCTCAAAAAGATATCTGTATCGTCTGTGTTCATTGCAGCATCATTTACAGTAGCCAAGACATGGAAACAATCTAAGTGTCCACTGATGGATGAACAAACGGATAGAGTAAACGTGTACACACACACACACACACACACACACACACACACACACAGAGGAATATTATTCAGCCATAAAAAGAAAGAAATCCTGCTCTTTTCAACAACACAGATGCACCTTGAAGGAATTCTGTTAAATGAAATATCAGGCAGAGAAAGACAAATACTGTATTATCTCACTTACACATGTAGAATCTTAAAAAAGAAAAAAAACTCACAGATACAGAGGACAGATTGATGGTGGCCTCTGGCAGGCGATGGTGTGTGCAGGTGGGCAAACGGGTGAAGGGAGTCAAAAGGTACAAACTTCCAGTTACAAGATAAATTAAGTCACAGCATGTGACTATAATTATCCATATTTTGTTGCATATTTGAAAATTACTAAGAGAGTAGATCTTACAAGTTCTCACCACAAGATAAAATGTAACTGTGAAGATGGATGTTAGATAAACTTATTGTGGTAATCATTTTACAATATATACATATATCAAATCATATTGCACTCCTGAAAAATACAATGTTATATATCAATTGTAGCTTGATGAAAAAATTACCATCTGCTATACAGCATTCTAAATATCATCCATGTATTCATTTAATTATCACAATAATTCTACGAGGTTAGCACTATTGTCTGATTTACAGATGAGAAAACTGTATCATAGTTTAAAGTCACATGGTCAGGAGGTGGTGGGTTGGAGATCAGAACTTGATTATTATTATTACATATTATAGTTATATATTATTATATGTATAACTCCAGGGTGCCAACTTTTAACTCCTAGACTATTGCTATGAATGGAATTATGTCCCCCTAAAATTCATATGTTCAACTCCTAAACTCCCAGTGAGCTATATTTAGAGATGGAGATTTTAGGCGTTAATTAAGGCTAAATAAGGTCATGAGGGTGGGTCCTAATCTGACAGGCTGGGTGGTTTTGTAAGTAGAGGGAGAGCACGGGGAACTCACTCATGCAGCATCCTGGTCTCAGACTTCCAGCCTCCGGACCTGTGAGAAATGAATTCCTGTTTTTCAAACCACCCGATCTATGACATCATGGCAGACTGACCTAAGACAACTATTTCGCCCTGAAATGTGGATTATAATTTAACCTATGCTTCAAGATTGTATTTTTTTTGGTACCCTTCTTGAATGGTGTTAGTCTTTCCAGTTTCTATATATTTGTCTTCAGTCAAGTAAAGGCAAAACACGCAGCACTCTCATTGGTAGGAAAAGCCTGTGCTAACATGGGTGGTTCCCTTGGCCCCTCGGGCTGTGAGAGTGTCTGAGTAATGAAGGTATTAGTGATCATTTTAATCTCGTACTTCTGGAAAAAGTGAGGAAAAGATCTTAATAGATTCATTTTCTCTCTAGCACATTGCTTCACTCTGAATTTGATTGCCATTTCTGCTGTAATTTAAATCCTACTCCTTGGCTGGCACAGAACCACTTGGTTGTTCAAATGGATTTGGAACTTCAAAGTGATGCCTTGGCTTAGGCAAATTTATTCAGACGATTCAAAACTCTAAATGCTCCTTGGGTTGTTCACAATGGGAAGGAAGTTCCGAGAGAAAACAGAACTGGGTTATGAAATAGCAGGAGGGCAATTAGTAAGTAGATGTCCTACTCTTACCTGGGTAGAAAGAGGAGATGCTGGTTTATGAAATATAGAAACTGCTTATGGCAATACAAATGCACCTGAATGGGGCATTAACGAGAAGTGTTTGCTTAACGCAGGTATGCGATCCGCTGTAGAATAAATAGACTTTTTTCATTAAGGTATGTCATATCTGTAGTAATATGCATAAACGTTAAGTGTACAGCTCAGTGAATTTTACACTCAGGCTTATTTTTAGAACACACTACAGAACACGCCCCCTTCCGCTTCCCAGTCAATAACCCCACATACTCAACCTCCTTTCAGCACAGATTCCTTTGTTTGTGTTTGAACTTCACATAAGTACTCTTAGGTCTGGATTCTTTCGTTTAACATGATGTCTGTGGAATCTGTGCACGTTACCTGCAGAAGTTCATTGCTTTTTAAAACCTTTTAATTGTTACGTAGTTTTCTTTTTTTAAAAATATATTCTTATAGTAGTACAGTCAGTTTACAATGTTGTGTCAATTTCTGGTGTACAGCACAACGCTTCAGTCATACAGGAACACACATATATTCGTTTTCACATTCTTTTTAACCATAAATTGCTACAAGATATTGAATATTGTTTCTTGTGCTCTACAGTATAAACTTGTTTATCTTTTTATATATAGCAGTTAGTATCTGCAAATTTCGTAGTTTTCAATTGTATGACTATATCACATTTTCTCCATTTCTCTCTGGATGGTATTTCTAGATAAGTCTCTATAACAATTTTAAATGTTATAAATATAAATATTTTGTTTGTTTGCATTGGCTTTTGCTTTTGGTGAGGACTTTTAAGTTCTGCTCTTTTAGTACATTTCAGTTACACAGTATTTGTTACCAACTGGAGTCATCATGTTATATACTAGATTCTGGGATCTTCTTCAGCTCTTCTTCATCTTATAGCTGATACAACGTATCCTTTTCCCAACCCTTCCCTGTTTCCCACACCCACCCAGCCCCTGCTAACTACTTTTCTATTGTTTCTATACACTGGACTTTTAAAATTTGTATTTCACATATAAATTATACTATGAAGTATTTGTCTTCCTCTGTCTGACTTATCTCACTTAGTACAATGCCCTCAAAGTCCATCCACATCGTTGCAAGTGTCAGAATTTCCTTCTTTCACATGGCTGAATGCTATTCCATTGCGTGTATGTAAATACATACACACACACACACAACATCTTCTCTAACCATTCATCCACTGAGGGACACTTAGGTTGTTTCTGTATCTTGGCTACTGTGAATAACGCCATAAAATGAACATGGGCTGCAAATAATCCCGTTTTCATTTCCTTTGGGAATGAACCCAGAAGTGAGATTGCTGGATCGTATGGTAGTTTTATTTTTAATTTGTTGAGGAACCTTCATCCTATTTTCCATAGCAGCCGCACCAGTGTATAGTCCCACCAACAGTGTACCAGGGTTTCTTTTTCTCCATCCTCACGAACATTTGTTATTTTTTTGTATTTTTGATAACAGCCATTCTAACAGGTGTGAGGAGACACTTCGTTGTGGTTTTAATGTGCATTTCCCTGCTGCTTAGTGATGCTGAGCATCTTTTCATGTGCCTGTTGGCCATCTGGATGAACAGATTTTTTTTTTTTTTTTTTGGCTACTCAGTTGTATGAGTTCTTCGTATATTTTGGATATTAACCCCTTATCAGATCCATGGTTTGTAAATACGTTCTCCCATTCAGGAAGTTGCCTTTTCATTTTGTTGGTTTCCCTGGCTGTGCAGAAGCTTCATAATAATTATTAAAAATTTCCGTTGTGAGGTCAGGCAGATGTGTCGGAACAATGCGTCAGATAATCAGTGTGTCTGGTACTTTACGTTTTGTTACGATTACACTAACCTTTCTGTCCTACGGAACTTTCTGAAGTGCAGCATATTGGTACCTGTAGAAGTACTACGTGACTTTTCACTTTGGTATCTTCTTAGGATTGCTGGGAAGTTTGGTCTATTACTAAATCTGGGAGAACCCTAAAAAACTGTGAGGTTAAGAAGTCCATGAGAAGTTGCTGGCAACTTTCCATGTGAAGGAAGACCACTCCTGGGCTTCTTATATTGTGGGCAGTGATGCGCTATTATTTCAGATTCCACTCAACTATTGGGGCTGGAGCGGGTGGAGGTAAATTAGAAGGGGCAAGTTAAGGAGACTCTTAAGTTCCATTAAAATATGTTCCCTAGGCAGATTGCAGGGGCAAGGTCCTCATCAGCTTAATGCCTTACCTTCACTGAGAGGGTGTTCTGTTCCATGTCAAGTGTTCCAGCATGACTCAGAAAATAAATGCAGAACTTTGAGCTGGGTTAGAATTTCCTTCCCATTTTTTTTTTTTTTTGCATGTGCTATTCTTGTGAACCAAGAATAAAAAGTAATGGCTCACGAGGCATGAAAAACTATAATTCTGGAACACGGTGCCCACACTTTACCTGAAGCACATTCTTGTTCATTTATCCATACAGGAATCCAGTACATAAATATTGAGCGCCTCATATGTGCTGGACACGGGGCTTGCCACTTCTCTTATGTTCTGTATACCCTATGGGGAGGCAGAAAAGTTGCAAGTTTAAATACGAATAACTAAAATTCAGAGTGTGTAAATGCTGAGAAAGATAAATAGTCATAGAGCAAACTGAGTGGAAATCTATTTTAGGTCGTGAGTTAGGAAAAATGCTTTTATGAGGTGACAACTAATTAATACTCCAAGGACTTCATTAATAAAATAGGCAAAAGAGGAAAATACAGTCCATTGAATCTGTGTGTACCAAGGGAGAATTTGTTCATGACGATGCACAGAGAAAATTTGGAGTTGGTGCCTTTCTTTGCAATCCAACAGTGGAATCATGACATGTTTCACGGTGGTGGTCCCAAGGCAGCCGTTAATTACGTTGAGAAAAAGATTCCGAGCAAGGAAGCGAACATGTAAGTCAGATTCATGAATCATGTCTAAGAAAAATATTTTCAGTTAGCCTACTGGCACCAGAAACTGGAAGCAAATAGAGTTAAAGCCTACAAAATGTTTTAGAGAATTCGTTTGCTAAAGAATTCTAAAGACTAAGAAAAACAACAACAAAGCCTTTAACTATTCTGGCGTCAAAGCAACTCCAAGGGCCTTGTGCATGAGCAAGAGACATGCGGTGACAGTTCTAGAAGTCCCAAAATAACATACGCACAGTTGTGGTCACGGAGGAGAAGGGACCAGAAAGAGCCTTCCAGAAGGTGGACCCAAGAGTCAGAGGACAAATTTCTAATCAGAACCTTATGAAAGCCATTTTCAGTTGACTACTGACTGCTCAGTTTCTATGAGCAGGTGGCTTACAGAGCAGAGATTATCGACTCATTTCTGGAGGCTGGAAGTCTGGGATCCAGTTGCGGGCAGGGTTGGTTCCTCCTGAGGACAGTGAGGGGAAAATCTGTTCCAAGCCTGTCTTCTGGCTTCTGGGGGTTGGCTGGCAACTTTGTCGAGTTGCTGCATCACCCGTCACCCCGATCTGTGTCTACGTGTTCATGGGGCATTCTTCTATGCATGTCTGTCTCTGTGTCCAAATTTCCCCTTTTTATAAAGACACCCGTAATAACTAGGTTAGGTCCCACCCTAGTGATGTTAAATTCTAATTTGATGACTCTGTAAAGACCCCATCCCAAATCAAGTCACATTCTGAGTTGAATAGGAGTTAGGACTTTAACATACCTTTTTCAGAGGGAATTCAACTCAGAACAGTCACAGTGCTTTTCCTTTTCTTTACAAATATTAAAGGTATTAAATATCTATAAAGCTTTTACCATACATTTTCCAGGCTTGCTGCTCAAGTGTCAATCCTCTTTGTGATTAGCAACTATTTTCCTTTGATTATTGCTTCCGCTGTCTTGTTTATTGTGTATATCGCATACATACATCTTGCCTGTCTGCATTGTGTATTGTTTGTATATTCAGAGATGTTTTATACTTTTGTGTGGTCCAATTAATTTATTTTTTCTTTACTGTTTCATTAATTGATATTGAAGTTAGAAAGTCTTTAAGTATTTTTAAATTATTGGCATCTGTTTCCTACTTTTAAAAATAAAATTTTAGTTTTTCTTTTACATTTAAAATTTGCTCTTCTGCTCATTTGGAACTTGTTTGAGGCCCTTTTTATAAAATAATATATGACCTAAGATAAGGAAAAGAAGCTTATATTCGTCACTGGATGAAGCAAAAATTTTATCTTAAAGGCATTAAGCTTTTGGGGCAGCACATGGAGAAAATGAAATTGTACAACTTTTCAGATATTAAAGTAAGCTCAGCAAAATCATCTTTTAAAGAAAATGGTTAGGATTTTTCTTCCATGAACTCTAATGTAGCTTGTGTAGCATTTAAACAGGTTCACCCTCTGCAGAAATGAAACAAAAAAACATAAAAATATTTACCAAAGCCTGTCTTGGGCTAGTCATTTCAGACATGTTATCTCATCATTCTCTTAGATAATACTCAGAATTATTATGGACTTTTCTAGATTAGAAAAGAAGTTTAAAGAACTTGAGCATGAGTTAAATAAGCCTGTACCACGGGAGCCAGAAGTTGAACACAGATAATCTGTATTTAACCATCTAAGAATGAAAACATAAATTCTGAAGGAAGTGTAATTTAGGCTAATGGCATAAAACAAGCCCCTAATATTTTATTTTATTCTATTTTTTTGGCCTTTTTAAGTACCCGTGGTTAGGAGCTGCACAATATCCATGATAAATACATTGCCAGTTTAATAATTTTCAAAATGTTTCACTTTGACTACAAAACTTCAAATTCAAAAGGAATCTTAACTAGGGAAAAATACATTATGTATACGTGGCTGAGTCCAAGATTTCCAATTATTTCCATGAGGTCTGCACTCTGTCTTCAGAACAATCATTTAGCCTCGCCTCCTGATGTGAATACCTGAATACAAATTAAAAGCGAGGGGCGTGTACACAACACCAGAATATAGATCAAAATCATTACCCAAGTGAGTTTGTAATGTTCTATTTAGGACATGCTTATAACCGGCGTTGGGGGAGGAGATGGAATTACATGCACTCATGGTAACAATGACCAAAACCTATCTTTTTTGGAAAACCATGATTTATAAACTTGGAGCTATTTCAGAGATAGGCTGAAGGTTCTCAGGTAAAGGATATAATGTATTTAAATGCGTATATTAAGGAATTCTCACAAGATGGATCAACTACAAGAGAAAAAAAAAAAACCTGCCAAAAATACAAACACGTGAAGGCTACACAATATGCTACTAAATAGTTAGGGGATCACTGAAGAACTGAAAGAAGAAATAAAAAAGTACCTCGAAAATGGAAAACACAACAACTGAAAATCTATGGGATGCAGCAAAAGCAGTTCTAAGAGACAAGCTTATAGTGAAACAAGCCTACCTTGCGAAACAAGAAAATCCCAAATTAATAATCTAATATTACGTCTAATGGAATGAGGAGACGAACAAACAAGATTTTAAATTAACAGAAAAGTAAATAAAATGATCAGAGCAGAAGTAAATGAAAGAGGCTGAACACCAATAGAAAATGTCAAGAACGCTAAGAGTTGATCCTTTAAAAAAGACCAATGAACTTGGTAAATCTTTAGCCAGACATGTCAGGAATAAAGAGGGGGGCTCAAATAAGTACAACCGGAAGTGGAAGAGGAGAATTTAAGCCGACATTGCAGAAATACGAAAATCACGAGAGCACTGTGAGCAAACATGTGCCAGTGAAATGGACAATCTAGAAGGAACGGGTAAATTCCTAGAAACATACAATCTCCCAAGACGGATCCAGGGAGGAGTAGAAATAGGAGATAAAACAGACCAGTGACCAGCACTAAAATTGAGTCAGTCATATAACAACTTCCAAGCAATAAAACTCTAGGACCAGATGGCTTCACAGACAAACTCTACTAAGACTTTAAAGGAGAGGTAACACTTACCCTCTGAAACGCTTTCAAAAATTTCAGAGGAAGGAGTACTTTCAAACTCATTTTACAAGACTAGCATCGCCATGACACCAAAACCAGACAAACTTTTGGCTGCTGTGAATAAAGCTACTCTGAACATTCATGTACACGTTTTCATGGGGCCATATCTTTTCATTTCTCTTTGGTCTATACCTGATACTAGAATTCCTGGATCATGTAACAACCCTCTGTTTATTCTTTTGGGGACCGCCGGACTGTTTCTAGCCTGTTTGAATGTTCTGATTATTTGTATGAGCAAATCACGCAGTTCTTCACTTTTAAATATGGTAAACATTTTATGCATAAAAAGTAGAACCACATGTCAACAGTGGCTGTCTTTGTTGGGCTTATGACTCTGTTTCTTTTTCTATATTTGTTATGTTTATCCGTATTTCTAATGCAATCAATATATATTGTCTAGTAATAAACAAATCATTGAAATACAGTGTTAATTAACCAAATTTGTTAAGACTCCCAATATACCACTTTTCTTTTGATATTTTCAAGAGTTAGGTATGTTTCACACTTTTCTAACACCGTAATGTCTTTTCTGCTTGAAAGAGAAGAAAAGCTTCCTTATTGAAAGGAAAGCCAAGCAAACTATATTTTATTTTCCCTCACAGATGCCATCTGCACAATAAATTAATTTCTCTCCTATTGTAGTTGAAATTGAAATTGATATCAGAGAAAGGAAAAAAGCTGAATGCAAAAATACAGTCTATTAAATTATCTCAGAGGTATTTTTTTTCAGGTGTTTAATATCCTTTTCTCAAGAGTGAAATATGTGCAAAGTAGTTATCTAGGCACCAGGAAAGAGATAAAGATAAGTAAGACACAGCCTCTGTGGTGAACGGATTTTTCAATGTCACGAATCATGACTGATTAATTAGGTAGCTCATGAGAACTTCACAACTGTTATTTTTTTCTGAACTGTGGAAAATGAAACTACAGATAATTTCTTTCTTTCTAAGGGAAGCAGTCGATGACTAGGACTTCCCATTTTCTTCATGGTATGAGATTTTTGTTTTTAACTTTAGTTAGTTATTTGTAGTCAACAAGTATCGATTCTTTGAGCACAAGTCGTTATGTGGCGCTCTCTAATGGTTGTAAACACTTTCCAGAAAAATAGCAGTAAATGAAGAGATATACTTGCTACTCTAAAGGAAGCTTCATTTTGGGGAAGAGGGTAGAGCTCAGTGCTAGAGCACGTGCTTGGCGCGCACGCGGTCCTGGGTTCCATCTCCAGTACCTCCATTAAAATAAACAAATAAACCTAATTACCTCCCCCCCCACCCCCCGCCACCAGAAAAAGTTTAAAGGAAGCTTCATTTCATTAAATGGTAAACTGCTTTTGGAAGGTAAATTTTACCTTTCAGTTTACTTGGTGTAAATCGAGGGCCTGTGTGGTTAAACAATTAACTTGAGACCAGCAAGATAGAATGAGAACTAATATGCCAATTCAGAATGTATACTTTAAGAGTGATTATCTCTGAGCGAAAGAATTCTGGATGTTTCATATTTAATTATTTCTATCCTTTAAAATCTAGGGGTTCTAAGGGGGGGAGGGTATAGCTCAGGTGGTAGAGCCGGTGCTTAGCATACAAGAGGTCCTGGGTTCAATCCCCTATACCGCCTCTAAAAATAAAGAAATAAACCTAATTACCTCCCCCATCAAAAAAATTTTAAAAAATTATCCCAGAGATTCAAGGAGAAAAATAGAAATATGAATTTCGTATTCAAAGGAAAGCAGGAGACTTCCATAGCACTCTTAGCCCCACGTACGATGCTAGAAGGCAGGTGAGGGAAGATACGTGATTTACTAACGTTTCTGCACTCGCTGGCTTTGTTCAGTGTGAAGCAAGGCAGTCTTCTCCATGGAACCCCAGAAAGCCTCAGGAAGTTGAGGTAACATGCAATGCAGGATAGGAGGGTGTTTGGAGAGCTGACTTTAAGGGAATATTTTCAAGTTTCTACCCTCAACAAACCTAGATAACTTGCCTTCCTTAACTCGCCCCGCCCCTGCCAACATATATAATCTAGATATAAAGAGGTCAGCACACAGGAGGGCAAAGCAGAGCTGTAAATATAGGGATCAGGTAAAGACGTGCATATGGAGCGGTGAGAAAGCTCTCTCCACCTTTCCTAAACTGGCTTTAAGACTTCCTGTGATGATACTGAAGGATCCTTCCCTGGAAAATTGACCCAAGGAGGCAGCATTTATCAATATTTACATAGGAAGCTGGAGAAAATCCAGCTGTTCGCTCTATTGTCCCCCCAGGGAAGTCTTCCAGTCCACGAGCCCCACCCACTGGTACGAAGCCACTGATTAATTCTGGTGTCTCATTCTTCCTTGTAACCAACACTATATAACCAGGCGATTGAAGAAATTCCCCAACATTAAAGATATCTACAAGATAAGTGATCAGAAAAAGTGCTTGGAGAAGATATAACTGATATCTTTCAAAGGTAGGAGAAAATATTGCATCCATTAAAAAAAAACTGATATAAAAGAGAAACAATTACAAAAGAACCATCTCTGAAAATTACAAAAATCGTATCTGAAATAAAGGATAGAGTACCAGAAATGGAAGACAAAATCAAGCAAACACAGAAGTAGAACAAAAACAAAAGACAGAGGTCTGGACAAGTGGAAGGGGTCCCAGCATGGCTCCTCACTGCCAACTCAAAAGAAGAAAAAAGTCTCCAGGTGCCTGTTGGCCTGAAGAAAGATGAGCTATTTGTCTCCCCATGTCCAAAGTTTGTCTCCTTTTCTCACTGGATGAACTGGTATTGAGAACCCACAGCTTCTTCACTCTGATGTGCACTAATCATGTCAGACAATCATAAGACCTGGCAGTCAATTTCCCCCAAATCTACCAGATTCACTCACTTCAGCTCGCAGCTAGCAGCCTGGTGGGTACAGGAAGGAGCCTTGAGGAGATTCCAGCTTCCAGCCTCCGAGGGTTCCAACTGAGGCAATGGGCAAGGTGAGCAATTGTCCCTCCTGTACCTTGTATGAGTTCGTAGCCTTCAGAAACTGTAAATGATAGTTAATGATTGTTTTTGTTTAAACTACGGAGTGTAGTTTGTACTGTAGCAATAGAAAAAAAAAATCCCACATGCTCCCTTACTTTAAGTAGTAGCTGTTTCTTTGAATACTGTGCATGTTGACATCTGGCTGGTCAGAGCACCAAGCCAATGCACTGGACTTGCAAGGATACCGTGGACACCTTCTGAGACCCAGCTGACCATTCAGCCCTGACCTTAGCGAAAATCTCTGAGATATATTTCTCAGTGTTTCACATACTTTGCTTCACATTGATCCTTAAAACAAGCATGAGAGGTTGCTGTGACAGGGAGTACGCATCCAACTTTGAAGATGATGAAATAGGTCGATAGTCTCTCATTGCTTGAGAGACTCCCGTTAGCGTTGACATTGTGGGAATTTGATCCAGATCTTCTTACCTTACGTGAAATACTTCCTTATCTGCTGCCAACTTGACACACCAAATATGTTAAAACATCATATCATGAAAGAGTAAAGTCACTGACACTTGCCTTTATTCTTTTCCCATATACAATTTCTCATCAATACATTCCTACAAATGAGAATTTTAACAGCTTAAGTGATGAGAGAAAAGCCTTAAAAATGTGCATAGCTTTGCCCCCAGCATTGGTCCTTCTAGGAGTTTATCTGAAGAAAATAATCAGTAGTGTATGAAAATATTATAGCTACAAGATTATTTTGGGGCTAAAACATTACAATTTCCCCAGTAGTTTGATAGTTGAATCAATTATGATCCAATCCAGTCTCTATGCAGATTTTAAAAATTATTGATGATCATTTTTGACATAACCTTTTGAAAAGGTTCTAAAACATGAAATACTGCATCATACCAGTCTTATGTCTCTATCTATATTGGACATACACCAAGTCTGGAGACCTAGGTATTAAAATATAAGAAATGTAAGCTGATGTTAAGATTTGAATATCGAAACTCATTGCACGTCTTTGTTGCCTTAATTACAGATTCAGACATCATCATAAAATAAGAGCGGAAATAAACGGATAAATCTAATGCCCATTCTATTAAAAACACGCCGTTGAGCCCTAGCCTCATCTGTCATAGTTGTGTCTGAACTTGGAGTTGGACTCCAGTCCTTAGAGTTGGAGTAATGACCCACCTGAGTTCAACCATTGGGTGACTTTATCTAATTCCTTCTTTATTGCCTCAAACCAGACAAGTCCCGGCGCCTCAAATAGTGGATCACCACTTATTTTTAAAGTCTGTCTTTCTTTATCTTAAATATGGGAGTTTGAGTCAAAAACTTTTAAGGATTTTGACCTTTAACCACATGATCCCAAGAAAGGATGTCACCGCCTTGTCAAGTTTCTCAAGCTCAGTGCCTTTTCTTCTTCGTATTACACGCATAATTTTAAAGAACTTTTGGGCCAAATTTAACTTTAAAATAATTTTATGTTTACATTTTAGGCACAACAGTAGGCTTATTCCAGAGCCTTACGTCATCCCACGCTGTCAAATTCACACAGGGTTGTCTTTTATTTATGCCCTTTAAAAATCCACACTCATCAGTCAAATCTCCCTATTTGTCCTTTGGGGATTTATCCCCATGTTCCTTTTCTCAGACCCCCCCCTTTTTTTTTTTTTTTTGATAGTCTCTTAATCTTGAATGTTTTCTGTTTTAGAACCTCAGTTCATGAGCTCAGACACGTTTTCTCGGGAATTTTTGAAATTCGTGTCTAAAGTCAAACATAGGTTTCGAATTTAGATACAGTAGAATTCAGCTACTTCTGTGTAAAATAAACAGAAATAGGTTTTTTTTCACAGTAGGAGATAAAGATTAAGCAGAAATAAATGTCCTAATTGCTTAACTGCTGTAGGTAATGCTCTCGTAATTGGCTTAGCACATATATGAAAAGACGGGAACACTATAACTCAATTAAAAAAAAAAAAAGATGGGAACAGCAACAGAATGACCCCTAACAAAAAGAAAGCAATCAGGGACTTTAGATTCCTGGAAGTAGTCTGATGCTTGAACAAGAGAAAATGCAACTTAGAAATTGTTGTCAGCTGCTTCCGTGGAAGGTATTAATCCAGGACATTCTGGGATATCAAAATTTGCAGTCTTCTTAGAGCTCATCCAAGAACAAAACCATCTCTGGAAAGGAGCAACCAAAGGGAAACTGCAAAAATGCCCAAGTAATTCAGGTCAGTCTGTACCTAGAGGATTTATGCCTTTCAAACTCAAAATCTTGTTCTTACAAAATGTACTGATTGTTATTAAATATATAATTTATGCAACTGAAGGATGCTGATTGAACTGTGATTTTCCAACTCACCAAAAATATCTGTCGATGAAGCAAGCAAAGCTAAGTTTATTGGACATACTGCCGTCAGGGAGAACCCCAACTTGACAGAGTCTTATTTATAAGTTCCTCAGTAGAGGGGGAGTCGGAAGTGTATTTATAAGTGCATTGGGATCTGATTTGGGAAACCTGAAAGTCAGTTTACAAGGCAAGATCTACTAAGGATTTAGCAGATTTTATCACATAATAGTCTTGGACTTGTGAGCACAACGGGGCAAAGGTCTCAAAGTCAGTTTTGATGAGTAAACTCTTGGTCTTGATAAGTAAACCTTTTTAGTTGGTTCACAGACTTATCTTTCAAGAGCAAATATTCCCTGGAGCCAGGAGCTAGGTTATTTAACAGAGGGATAGGAATGCATGCCTGGTCCCAATATAATTTAACACAGGGAGAGAAGATGACTTTGGTTTTACTTTTCCACTTGCATTCTTGAGTAGGAGAGCTGGTCTACTCCAGTGGTTCTCAAGGTGGGCTCCATATTGGAATCTCCTGTGCCATTCTAAATAAAGTGGAGGAGAAAAGACCGCCTTCTGAAGATTATGGTTCAATAAGTCCAAGAGGTTTCCATGTACTTAAAAATATCCAAATTAATTCTGCTGAACAACCAGAGTCGAGGACATCGAGATACTGCAGCAACCCTGGGTGTGGCTTGTTGTCTTGGTCCCTTTGGGATGCTATAATGGCACACCATAGACTGGGTAGCTTAGAAATATCAGAAATGCATTGCTCACAGTTCTATTTGGTGTCTGGTGAGAGCCCACTTCCTACATCTTCGACGACCATCTTTTCTGTGTCCCCACATGACAGAAGGGGCAGGGGAGCTCCCTGGGATCTCTTTCATAAAGGCACCAGTCCCACACATGAGGACTCCACCTGCATGACCTAGTCACCTCCCAGGGCCCCACCTCCAATTACCATTACATTGGGTATCAGAATTTTTCATACAAACTTCAGGGGGGACAAGACATTCAGTCTACAGCACCTGGTGTCAGCTAAGTCACTTGGAGATGTTGACTAAAAAAATGGCACAGCCTAAAAGTTGAGAATTATGTTTTGTTTGGCAGGCTTACTGAGGACTTAAACCCAGGAGATAGCCTCTTAGATAGCTCTGAGGGACTGTTCTGAAGAGGTAAGGGAGGAGCCAAGATATATAGGAGTTTTTGAGGAAAAAAAAACAAAACAGGAAGTCATGGTTGGAACATCAAAAGATTACTGCTATTTGGTGCAGCCACTGTGGAAAACAGTATGGAGATTCCTCAAAAGACTAGGAATAGACTTACCGTATGACCCAGGAATCCCGCTCCGGGCTTGTATCCAGAAGGAACCCTACTTCAGGATGACACCTGCACCCCAAGTTCATAGCAGCACTATTTACAATAGCCAAGACATGGAAACAGCCTAAATGTCCATCAGCAGATGACTGGATAAAGAAAATGTGGTATATTTATACTCAGCCATAAAAACCGACAACATAATGCCATTTGCAGCAACATGGATGCTCCTGGAGAATGTCATTCTAAGTGAAGTAAGCCAAAAAGAGAAAGAAAAATACCATATGAGATCGCTCATATGTGGAATCTAAAACAAACAAATGAACAAACAAACAAAGCATAAATACAAAACAGAACTAGACTCACAGACATAGAATATAAACTTGTGGTTGCCAAGGGGGCAAGGGGTGGGAAGAGATAGACTGGGATTTCAAAATTGTAGAATAGATAAACAAGATTATGCTGTATAGCACAGGGAAATATGCACAAGATCTTATGGTAGCTCACAGAGAAAAAAATGTGACAATGAATATATGTTCATGTATAACTGAAAAATTGTGCTCTACACTGGAATTTGACACAACATTGTAAAATGATTATAAATCAATAAAAAATGTTAAAAAAAAAAAAAGATTGCTGCTAATGAAAGAAAACCAGACATCTCAAGTTACTGAATTTAGCACTTTTTTTTTTATGTATGGGAAGATGTAAGAGTGGGCTTATTGAAATGATTCCTTTGATACACATCTTAACTATCTAGGCTGCATCTTGCTTTTCTCCATCCTGAATCTCCTTGGTGCACCGTGGAGGGTGGCTGCAGTGGCTTGGCGACCACAACATCCTTTGTTTACTTAAATGGCAGACAACCTTCTTTGCCCACATAGACACAGAGACAAAACAGCCTCTCTGCAGTGTGTCGCCACTGGGGTAGCCAAGTGCATTAAGCGATGACTTGTAAAGTTGAAGAAAGATACATTTGCAAATAGTAAAAGAAGTACTCAACACTTACTACAGGAGTATTTCAGTTCCAGTAATTATGGTATTACTGGCATCCCTTTTTCTAAAAATTATTTCAGTCAAGGTGATGATGAATGATAGTACTTTCTATCATTCCACTTTCAATAAGCATTAGAGAACTGTTATTAATCTAAGCATTCCTGATCGACTATCATTTTGCTCTTGTATAACATTCACCCGCTCTTAACATCATTTTTATCAGTTTTTGAAAGAATTCATTTTTCTTCCTTTAAAATCAAATTTTATTCCCCCACACTTGAAGATCACTCCCATTAAAAATAACTCCAGATTTTCAGAAAAGAGGCAAACACTGTTGTCAAAGGCTTGTGTTATTACATTGCTACATATAATAGGCACTTAAACATATACTAGAATTAATTGACTTGGTTTAATGCCTAAAGTTCTCATCAACTCGTGTTTCCCATTCTCTTTTTTGTAATCCCTTCTGCAATAGCTAGGCTTAACCTGCTGCTTACAGACTGTCTGCTCACAAACCCCATCCAGGTTGGAAAATGCTACATTCTTGGAAGGTCGAATGCTTTCAGATCCACAGAGCACAGAGCCTGGATTCTGTGAATGAGAGTTGCTAAGGGCCCATTTAGTTCAAGTTCATTAGTAAGCATCTAGCGTGTCTACTGAGAGGGGAGCTTAAGGCAATTTAGAAGCTGTCCTCCAGAGAACTTGTTGATTGCGAAAAGACAATCACAGAGTTTTCATTCAGACCAGAGGCTTCATGCTGCTGCCTAATTCTTGTCTCTTTTTTGTTTTGCCAAAAGGGAGAGAGAAAGAGACAAGGGCTTCAGAAGGAACGCAGCAAGGATCCTTGGCAGGGATCTAGCCATCTAATTGAGAATGCTAAAAAGACACCTTCACGCCTCACTCTCTGGTTCAGATGGAACGGATCAGTTCTGTCCCAGGAGTGACGAGTGAAGAAGGAAGGAGAGCTACCTTGTGGAAGCTGAAACGAGGTTCTGCAGACAGGAAAAGGTCAGACCCAGAAAATCTCATGAAGAATGAATTTTAAAAGGCTGTGCGCTCCCTTAACCATGAAAAGAAACAAGAACGTGGTTAAAAAATAAAGTCAATGAGTAACACTTAGCAGTTCCAAAGTGTATATGCTTTTACAAAATGGACTTGAATGGTTATTCTGTTTTCTATTTAATGAGTAGTTGTTCTAGTTTGTAAATGTGTAACTGCTGTAATAAAAACCACACGAAAGTTCCCTTTGCTAAGGGCAAAAGAATGATTGACTAAGGCTGATGGTGTCTTCATGACATAGACTTCCAAACCATGTTTTAATGACTAGCATCCTATCCTTGTTCTAATGGACATCTCCTTGTTTCTTGAGTGCTTTCCACTTAGTAGTAAACACATTCTCTCTTGTGTATGCATGTATAAGTGTAAGCTTTATATCCAGTGGCGTTTGCAGGTCTTAAACATATAATTCAGTGGGTCCTGACAGATACATACACCCATGTAATCAGCGCTCCACTCAAGACAGAGAACAATTCCATCGCCAAGCGAGTTCTTGGTCTCCTTCTGGTCAATCCTTACTCCCCATAGGCAACCACCCCTGTTTTGATTCTTTTGGCCATAGACTAATTTTGTCTTCTTTTGAATGCCATCCAAGTGTTCATTCATTTAGAAGCTAAATTTATAATTAAAATGCACCTTTGCCTTAAAGACTTAGAGCTGAAAGTTCATCTTCTTTACAAAACTTCTTAACAATAATCACTTACTTAGGTTGCCTTAATTTTCATTTTTTTTTTCACTTCCCTTCAAGTCAAAGGACTGCTTTTCATCTCTGTCTCATGTATAAGTTGTTCCCATTTTCAACTGTTTTACAAATCTCATAAAGTAAATTCATTTTTTTTCTGTAGCCTGCACTTATCCATCCAAGAGGGGCCATGATACAGAATATTTGTTAAAAGGATAGTTCTAAATCTTCCTCCTTCCTCTGACCAGTGCAATAATTTTGGATGCTTCATTTGGCTAAAAGCAAATAGAACCAGTTCCCTCTTTTTAACCCAATGCTGATAATTGGAAAATTCACCATTATAAAAAAATTATTTATTTTTATCAAAGTATAGTTGGTTTACAGTGTTATGTTAATTTCTGGTGTACAGCCTAGTGATTCAGTCATACATATATATTCGCTGTCATATCCTTTTTCATTATAGGCTATTACAAGATACTGAATACTCTTCCTTATGCTAAACAGTAGGACCTGGTTGTTTATCTTTTTTTTGACTGAAGTGCAGTCATTTTACAATGTTGTGTCAATTTCTGGTGTACAGCATCATGTTTCAGTCACACATATACATACATAGATTCCTTTTCATATTCTTTTTCATTACAGGTTACTTTAAGGTGTTGAGTATAGTTCCTTGCTATACAGTATAAACTTGTTGTTTATCTACTTTATGTATAGTTGTGTGTATCTGCAAATCCTGAACCCAATTTATCCCTTCCCACCCCACTGCCCCCCTGGTAATCACAAGTTTCCTTCCTGTGTTTGTGAGTCTTTCTCTGTTTTATCTCTAGGTCTCATCTTTCTCAAGAGCTGCAGACCACCAGCTTTCTGAGTATCTGCTGAACAACTCTAACCAGACGTTTGACTGGTACGTTTAACTCAAAAGTCCCAAACCAAAATCACCTCTTTCCACTTTCCAAAAAATTTTTTTCTTCCTGTAATTTCTATTACCGCTCCCTCAAAACTCAAACTAGAAATCACAGAATTTTTTTTTTTAATGTTCTTACTCACTCTCCACTTGCAGGATGATTTATTCATTGTATTTTGGAACAGTTTTTCTTATCCATTCTCTTCCCATTCCTACTGACATAATCCTACTTAAAGCCTTATCACTACTCCCAGCAGGATCATAGCAATAATTTCCTAAATAAATGTATACCTCTATCTTCCACATGCTGCCAGAGTCATGCTTCTAAAAGAGATTTATAATATCATCTCCTTACACAAAAATCTTTGCCAGTTCTCTGTTACTTACGGAAAAAGACCAAATTTCTGAGCATCCATTCAAAGTCCTGTATCAGTTTTCTATGCACCATTTTCACCCAGCATGTTGCATTCTGTTTGGGGTGGTCCACTCCTGGCATACCTGTCATCGGCTTTAATTTTCCCCACCCAGAGCAGGTGTCACCCCTCACAGCACGCTTTTCTATATTCCGGAAGTCTGCTACAAAGGCGTCAATTTGCCACTTCTCATTTTGTTAGAAGCTACTGCCCAGACACATTCATCCACCCCTCCACCCTGGTTAAACTGCTCAGTTTGATGATGTAAAATATTAAGAAATTTTTATTATACTTCTGTTGTTTCCTTATACCAGAAATGTTTCTTCCATGTAAAAATGAAAGTATTTTTTCATGTAACTGGTCTATGGCTTTCACTATTTTTTAAAGCAATAACCACCACATTTATTGAGCTTCATTTGTGTGTCAGGTCGTGTACTAAATGCCTCATGTAGTTTTATTATTTTGTTAACTTCAAAAAAGAATATAAGTTACTCTCATTGCTTTTTGCATGGCATTTTATTATATAGTTGTTTAAGTCAATGTCATGTTTATTTCTAGATTATAGATTCCTCAAATCATATTTTAGCTATTTAAGTCAATGTCACATTTATTTCTAGATTATAGATTCCTCAAGAGCTGGTTTCAGGTCCAGCTTGTTTCTGTTTTCCTCTTCATTTCTATACCCTGCAATGTGCAGCTCCCTGAACTGGATTTAATTGTCTTGTCTCTTTTTTTTTGCTGCTTCTTTTTTTTAATTTCTTTTGTTCCCTTTGTACTTTTTTCTTCTATCCCTAACACATTTACACCTTGTGGGTATCTGGTCATTTTAACCAGAGTTTCCAGCGGTTTCACCAGCCTCAGGATACAGCCTGAGAAACTTTCAGGGAAGAGTCATTTTTCACTTGCCCTTATCACCATCTGATCGAAGCCACTCATTTCCGGGAGTATCCGAGGTGACGACGAGTCTCCGAGGAGTCCTCTCATCTTTATTACTCTCTGTGAGGCTTTGGAGGGGAATCTTTCCACTACAGATGCTTCCAGATCCCTTCATTTCCTGCCTCGGCTCAAGCCACACACTTCCGTTTAGCCGGTCCAAGGCTGTGTTATCGGTCCCCCAGTGTGCTGAAGCTAAGGGGTCGCCTGAAAATACGAGTGGGGACGATGCTCTAGTCCACGTGTTCTGGCCCGTTTTGTCCCTGGACACCAAAGTGGCGCTGCTGGCACTTCGGGAGAGTGTTGTGTTAGAGCAGCCACCTCACCTTCTGTCTATGACTGTGCAGACACCACCTCCTTCCCGGTGGGTTCTTTAAAGACAAACGTGTGCCTGGCTACTTCCGACAGAAACAAAATTTTGACTCCGCTGTGTATGGCCATTTTATTGCCTCTATTAGAGGAAGAGGAGCCCTGTGGATTTCCTGAAGCATTATTATAACCACAAAGCTTTGATATCCTGCAGTCTCTTCCTTCCGTTCCCTTTGTCTGGTGATCAACACAATCACTAACACATAGTAGGCTGTGTTGGACACTGAGAGTTTTGTCATCATCCAGTCTCACTGCCCCTCCTTTATTTTTAAATTAAGAGAACTCTGATTATATGAGTCCAGCCTAAAATGATATTTTTAAGCCATCTTTGCAGCTAAGGGGGGTATATGTTACATCATTCCAGCCAATGAGATGTAAGCAGACACCTGCTAAGTATTTCTGGGAAAGCTTTCTGTCTTTGAGATAGGTGTTACGCCTTTATTTTATTTTATTTTTTTATCACTGTCTTCTTCTTCCTGAAGCTTGAGTAGTTGTTTGGAACTGTGCACCAGAAAGCTGCGTGCAAAAAGGTGGGGATACGAAACTGGATCTCAGACAGTACCTTGGAGTCAGCCCAGAACAGTTTACCATTCAGATTCCTTGTTTCTTGGAAAACACACACACAGACACACAGACACACACATACTTTTAGAGTTGTTTACTGCTTCATGAAGCCTAAAGTAATTCTGTTACATAGACACTTAGTCAATGCAAATGAGATGTAGGATTCTCCAGACTCTCCACACTCAGGCAATACAACGCAAAATTTAATATTTGCTTAATCAAGAAAATATAGAAAGTAGCTCTCTTTCCAAAATAAACACATGCATTCCAAAGTATGACAAAAGTTAATTTTTTAGATTCTCCAGTTCGGAGCTTCTTCAGTAAGAAAGATCACATTCAGCAAACTCTGAGCACTTTGAAATTTCAAATACATAATTTGTACAATGTTTTAACATTGAGGTTATATTTGGTGCTACATGAAGAAGCATTAAATTATAGGCCAATCAGGACTGGAAGTGCTGTGAGATTCTTGTAGAATATTTGATTAAAAAACAGATGCAGGTGTAATCAATAATGCATGTCCATTCAATCAGGAATCTTGATTTTCGCTCAATTATTTAACTGAAATCACAGACATTAACATATTTCTGAAGTTCTGTTACTCTAAGAAACGAGTTATTTCTCCAGAGAGGCCTATTTTTAATATCCCTAGCAATGTTCTTTTAAGAAGAGATGAGAAAAAAGTTTATGCTCACAAAATATCCATCCCTCTGTGCTATAGCAAAAAAGTAATAGCAAAACTGAATGTTCTGTTGTTCTCTGTCTCCATGGTTTGCCATGCTATTCAAGAGGCCAAAAAAAAAAAAAAGTAAGTAAAATATTTTCCTATTTAAAAAGACGAAAATCTTCAGCTACCAAAAACTCAAGCACCTATAAAACCGGTGTTGATGGGGAAAGCTAATACTCACTTTATAGACTAATTACTGGATGTTTGATATTTACCCAGAATAGAGTGTAACAGCGGGGGAACCTCTACTCTTTGTCATGCTAGAAATGCAGTCTGTCTGGTGGAACTATTTCTTTTCACCATTCATCTCTGTAATTTTGTTGGGAGAGGCTAATCGTAGTCCCCTGACCTCTGGCTTGTGTACATATTAAAACGGGGTCACTTGGAGTTTTCCTCTTGTATTTTCTAACCAGAGCTCCAGGAAAACAACTCCGTTTTCTCTCTGACATGAGGTTGTGATTGTAGTGATAGTTGTGCTAAGATTCCAGGCCCATAGGAATAGCCAACTGGAGAAAATTACCACACAGAAGACCGCAGAGGGGAAAAAGGAATCAGGTCCTTTATCTTTTCTTGATTTCATGTTGCCAGTCAATATTTCCCTATTTTGATTAAACTAATTTTTTTCCTCTCCCCATAATCAGAAAAAGTCCTAACTAGCAGAATAGCATGGCGCATAATTCATTTAACAAAACATTTTCAATAACTTACTAGGTTAGGGATAAAAGATGAAATCTAGCATTCCCAAAACTTATGATTTAGCCAAGGAGAGAGATACATCAGAATAAATCTAGTACACAATATGCTATCTCAAAATTCTTTGAGATGGCAGAAGAATGGGTAATTTTCAGCAAAATCAGAGGAGATTTCAGAGGAGCTGTGACAATGGAGCTCAGTCTTAGGGAATATGGATACTGAGAAGGAAAGAGTCGAAGAGCATTATGGGTAAGTAAGGGCAGACACAAGAGCCTGGGCATGAGGCTGTGAAATTACGTCCTACGTTTGGGGGAAGGGTGAATATCACGGCACAGCTAGAGCATGAGCTATCTCTGTGTTACAGGAGCAACTGGAGGTGCACCTGCAAATGTAGGTTAGGGGTGGATTTCTAGGACCAGATGCTCTACGCTATGGGAATATAGCCATCGAAGGCTTTAGGATTAACACTGGGAATGCCATTCTATTTTTGAAGGAAAACTCTGGGTACATGACAATTTGGAAAACAAACAGCCTGTTGATGGAGGAACCATAAACAGAAGAGCTGGAGAGAAAGATTCCTATTAGGAATACCTCACAATAGTACCTATATTCCCTAATGAAATAAACCAGTAATTAGCAAATAAACCAGAAATTAGCAAAAATACTCAAAAAAAAATTGAACAGCTTGGAAACATCCAGCCTAATCTGAATCTTATGAAATTTTTGGTATTTTACCACTTTGACCTACAAAAATGGTAATCCACGTGAGTCAGCCTAATAAAATCCTCCATCAAAAAGACAATGAGAACTGAAATCCTAAATCACATAGGAATTAACAAAAATGGGAGCATTTCATATGAAAGCTAATGCTCTAATCAGAATAAGATTTTATATTTTATATAAAAGAAAGAAAAATTAATTACTTGTGCAATTTAAGAGACCAGAAAAACAGATTTTGAAAAAATGTTGGTGGGCTTCTGGTTCAATGTCTTGTTAGATAGGTGTATGAAAGTAATTTACCTCCTAATCTCCCAGGAAGATGTTAACATTTAGAAAATAAATGAATAGGTTGTAAAACCCATGAGAAGAAGATAATAGGATGGGAAACTATTAGCAGATGAGAAATTTCAAAACAGTCCTTGGAGAAAGAAAGTGGATGGATGAGTGGTGTCTGAAGGGAAAGGGCAGAGGGATCCCCAGCTTGGAATTTGATGGGAGGAGCCTTGCTGGCCCGATGAACCAGACAGAGATCCCAAAGCCTGAGATTATGGGCACAGCAGAGTCCGGGGGGAGAACAGCGCTGCAGGGTTACTTAAGGATGCCACACCCTGCTTGCCTTGTAGTAGGCACCTTCCCCTTTTACTGGAGAACTCCCAAATCAAAGAAAATCAAACCAGAAAGCAATAAGTCAGCAAAGTATGCCAGTCAGATTTTTTACTCCATTTTCAACATAAATGAAAAATTGAAGATCAACACACAGCCAGTAAAAGTCTACAACATTAAGCATAAAGCCCTACTAGATAGTCAGGAAAAAAAAAAAAAAAACTGCAGATAACTTGGTGGTAAGATGGACAAGGAATTCACAGAAAATAGTGTTGAAATTGCCACATCATACACAAAAATGCTCAACCACACAAGTTAAAAGGGGAATTAAAACTATAACACTTTTATAACTTTCTAAATGTCATTAGGTTATAATTGCATATAATGATAACATTTTCTAATATAATGGGTAGAGATGCCGTTTTTCATCCATCTTATTAGGAAATGTCTTAAAAGGCTCGTAAGTTCTGGGGAAGGTATGGGGAGTGGTGGGGACTAACACAGAGCAAGGAAGAACTGCTGCATCTGTTTGGTAAGTTATCTGACGATCTGATACAGTTCAGACACATGAACAACCCCGCTTTGGGAACCAATCATCCACAAGAATGTGTATGAATATTTTTGCAGCATTGTTTTTGGGAGGATGGATAGTTAGCATACTCATCAAAATTCATATGTATCGATCAAAGGTAAGGCAGAGAATGTTGTGTTATGACCCCAACATTGGAAGATAAAAAAAAAAAAAGTGTGTCTCTCTATGCTTTTTTTTCTTTTCATTCTGATATAGAGAATGATCTTAAATCCTGCATACCACTCTGTCACATTGCCAATACTGATTGAGTTACATACCTCAGAAATATTGTGGGTTTGGGTACCACCACGGTAAAGCAAATATTGCAATCAAGTGGGCCACACGAATTGTTTGGTTTCCCAGTGCATATTAAAGTTATGTTTATACTATACTGGAGCCTATTAAGTGTGTGATAGAATCATGTCTGAGAAAACTAACGTACATACCTTAATTAAAAAATACTTTATTGCTAAAATGTGCTGACTATCATCTGAGCCTTCAGTGAGTCATAATCTTTTTGCCAGTGGAGGGTCTTGCTTCATTGTTGATGGCTGGTGGCTGATCAGGGTGGTGGTTGCTGAAGATTGGGGTGTGTGAAAAATTAATAAAATAAGACAGCAATAAAATTTGCCACATCCGTTGACTCTTCCTTTCATGAATGGTTTCTCTATTGCTAGCATGCTTTGCTCCTTGGCGGCATCTTAGAATAGTAGAACTTCTTTCAAAATTAAATCAATCCTCTCAAATCCTCCCTCTACATTATAAACTATATTTATGTAGTATTCTAAATCCCTTGTTGTCATTTCAACAATCTTCCTAGCATCTTCACATAAGTAGATTACATCTCCAAAACCACTTTCTTTTCTCATCCATAAGAAGCAACTTCTCATCCGTTCGAGGTTTATCATAAGATTGCAGCAATTTAGTCACATCTCCAGGTTTCATTTCTAATTCTAATTGCCTTGCTATTTCCACCACATCTGAAGTTATTTCCTCCATTGAAATCTTGAGCCCTTCAACGTCATTCATGAGGGTTGGAATCAGCTTCTTCCAAACTCCTGGGAATGTTGATAATTTTACATCTTTCCATGAATCACAATTGTTCTTAATGGCATCTAGAATGGTGAACACTTTCCAGAAGGTTCTTAATTTCCTTTGCCCAGATCCATCAGAGGAATCACTGTCTGTGGCAGCCAAAGCCTTATAAAATGTGGTTCTTCAATCATAAGACTTGAAAGTCAAAATTCCTCCTTGATCTGCAGAATGAATGTTGTGTTAGGCATGAATTCAGTGTTAAGTTATTGTGGGTTTTAATATACATTAACTGGATGAATGTTGATTCTCTTTTTTCATTCTTATTAGATTATACTCAAATATTCTCTTGTTGAAGTACCTCTTTTAGTCTAAGCCCCCCCTTTTCCTATTGCTTTGTATTCCTTTTTTTTTTATTATTATTAATTTTAAATTCTGAACGAGCTCTTTGTCAAATACATGTATTGCAAATATCTTCTCCTATTCTGTTGATTGCATTTTGGCTCTCTTATCCCACCAAAGGAAAACAAAAAAAAAGAAGGAAAACATGAAGAAAACCTTTGTGAATTATGGAATATTATTAGGAGAAACACCTATGCATTAGTGGAATTCCAGAAGGAGGGAGAGAATGTCAAAAGAGTCCTGTGTACTCTGCGTTCACCATCCGTACAGAATCTGATCATCTCTCATCATGTCCACCACTCTTTCCCCATCTCCTTTAGACTAGAAGACTGAAATAAGTCCCTAAATAAACTCTATGTATCCGTTCATGCATTCCCCAAATCTACAGCCAATTTTTTCACCCTGGAGCCACCATGAACCTTTCTCAATGTGAAACAGATCAGTTCACTCCCCCAGTTTAAATCTTTGTAATGGTTTCCCATCATACTTAGAACGAACCTCAAACTCATTACCTTGGCCTTCAGAAAAAGTTGCTCTGTCTCCTCTCTACCTTAAGACTGTCCCATTGCTCACTCAGCTCCAGGTGCGTGGGTCTTACCGTCTTCTAGTACGAGGGTGCTTACGCACCTCTCAGGTGGCATGCTCCCTCCCTCCCCTGGCTGAATGACCCCTCCTTGGGTGTGCCTTTCCAGACCAAACCAACTGAAGTAGGGCCCCTTACTCCATTTCTGTACACATTCTCTACTTCTTCTAATTTGCTTTATTTCTTTGAACTGGTGTTTAACTTAGTTGCCTCTTTGCTGTTTCACTTCATTGTCATCTGTGTGCCTATCCAGCCTGGAGCCTCTCTCAACGCAGTGGCTTCTTTCCCCTTGCTCCTAACTGCATCTCCAGTGCCTGGAGTGGTGCCTTGTGGGTAACGTAGCTCCACAATAGATGTTGGTTTTGACAAAGAAACGGGTAAGAATGAATCCTGCTTATTTTCTGGCATGTTCTCTCATTTGATAAGTTGGGGAAGATAATTTTATCTGGAAAGCAACAGCGTATAGTATAATGATGGAAAGCCCTGGAGCCCAATTGCCTGAATTAAAATTCAGTCTTTTCAGGTGTGGTCTTGTGTGATTTTGAATAATTACTGAACTTGTCTGTACCTTAGTTTTCTTCCAGTGAGAAAAAGGGTTAATAGTGGTACTGCCATACAGAGTTGTGAGAACAGTGTCTGGTACTTAGCAAGCATTAAGTAGGTGTTGGTTATTATTAATTAATAATTAATTAATCCCTTTAATTTACATTATTCTAATTCTTCTTCCTCAGACTGGTGGTTACAGACATGTAGCACTAAATCAAATCCCTAGTTGAAAAAGAAAAGCACAAGAGTCTTTTTTTCCCTCTTTTTCCTGGACTGTTTCTCTGGCTAGACCACTGGGTGTTTATAATTGATGTTGTAACTCCTACTCTCCTTATCAGAAGTTTCAGCAGAGCCCTGAATTTGACACCCTATCCTTTAATTCACTTGGTTATATAAATACTTTAGAAGAATCTGGCATCCTCTTAGCTAAACCCCATTCTTTAGTTCATTGTATTCGTTGGCCTTCATGAAACTAATTTAATTTGGAAAACAATTTGACAGGACCAGTACTCATTCTTTAATCACATCCAACAGATTCAGATAATTGAATGCGTTAAGCTAAGCTTTATCCTTAGTGGCAACATTAATCCAATCTCCGTAGCAGAAACTTTGTGATAGCAAAAACTTGCAAGTTTGCTTAATTAAAAATGAGTAAGATTTCTAGAAACACAACACTTTTTTTAGCATGTCAATCTATTTAAATTTTATTAGAAAAATTACTAGTTAGAATATAGGACAATTTGAATAATGCGTTAAGTATAAGGAAGAAAACAAAGCTAAATATGTTTAATGATATCTTTCTTCTAGTAACATAACCCCTAGAAGGAAAAATATATAACCACACTTACAATTACAATCAAAGGTAGAAGAAATAGGTACCCGAAAGGGGGGTTTCCGTAAATTACGATGTGAGGTGAATAGAAACAATATTTTTTTTCTGAATAGTTGCACTAAGGAAATCTTTATTGAAGGATAGTGTTTGAGGAGAAAAACGTAAGGAAATATTATAATAAGGAATATGTTAATGTAAATAATAACTCAAATAAGGAAAGTTATTCAGCTGATCTGGAAGGAAAGGGGACATTCTAATACGGAGAAGCCTTGTAAGTAAAACTATCAAGGCTGAGAGCTTGGTACATACATGGAGCACAGCAAGAAGCCACTTGGACTGTAGCTTCTAAATAGAGAAAATTTCTAAATACATTTGTAAAAGTACATAGTCGCATATTAGGAGCCAAGGTTGGTTGGACTTTATAGTCAAAGAAGAAGCGCTGTATTGGGGGGAAACTGGTCAGCAGTAGTATGCAAGTTGGCTTATACACGGGAAGGGCTGGTGGCAGGATGACCAAGTAGGAGAGCGTCCCAATCTGAGAGACAAGACAGTGTGGACCGTGGCTTTACCTGGAGCAGAAATGGGGGGAAAGGAAATAGAGGTGAAACTGATGAGTCCTAGAAACTGACAGCACGCTGTGTCAACTCTAGGAGTTTCAACATAAGCTTGTGTGCTTGGAGAACCATTGGTCAGACGGAAGATCCTTTCTGCAAGATGGAAGCGGCTTCTGGGCGAGAACTCATCTCAGGTGAAGAAGCTCCTTATTATGAACAGACCCTGTGGAATATTAGTGGCCAGAAGAAGGAGTCATTCAGAGCACAGAATTGTAACTACAAGAGCTATTTTGCTAAAACCTCTCAAAATAGTCCATCTCAGTAAGTACTTTAACCCACCTCCTGGATACCTAATGTGGGCAGCATGGCTGCTCTAGGGCATCAGCTTTGGTGCCCATGAAGGTGGCACCGGCAGGAGGAGAGACTGGATTCTGCAGCACGAAGCCCCGAGAAACCTTACTACAGCAAAACTTCCTACTGAAGTCTGCCTCGCCTTGAGATTCTCAAAAATATTTGGCCACTGATTTTTTTTCTGAAAACTGTTCATAGTTCATGGACGGATGATGCTTCATATCTTACTTGCAAAATTGCTGGATTATCCAAGCCTTTGCAAATGTTCCCTAGAAGTTACCCAGTAACCTGAGCAAGAAGGCTGCTGATTTTTCCCAGTGATCAGAATAGTACAGGGGGAGAGTCACCCGAGTGATTGGAGAGAGTGGCTTTAGAGACCAGAAGACCTTCTCCATGCGGTGTTAGTCTTCAGGGCTTTCTTTCCCCCCTGTGTCTCACCCTCATTTGCTGCAACTGCTCTAATGTTGAAAGCCTTCCAAGCCAAGCCAGCTCTGAACTCCCCACCAAGCCACCTTCCCTCCTTCACTCCAGACCACATTTCTCTAATCTAAGACCCTCACGCTGTGGGCAGGCTTTAATGGATCTATCAAAGATACCTTTGGGAGCACTTACTCAATTCACAAAGGTCCCACTGCTCTGAAAACTGCTTCAAAACCTACAAATGTGGGCTGCTGCCCACGTGTGGGGACTGTTCCTCCACACCCAACCATCGTCAGTCAAATCAAGAGTAGACACCAGACTAACACTGAGCCCCCAAGATTCAATTTATCCAAAATGCGCTTAGAACAGAGCTGGTCTTGTTCCTTCTGGAATGTTCATCTGGAGGGAGGTGACCTGAACTCAGGAGCTGAGGCCAACATTGTGTGGCACCCAAATTCCCAAAGAAGTGCAGACACAGAGAAACAGGAGAATGTCGGAGAAGCAAAGAGAGACAGCCCAGCCTCAGAGGGGGTGGAGGGGCGTGGGGGGGATCCAGAGAGAGGGAGAATGTTTCAGAAAGTTTTCTTCTCTGATCGCTTCCCCCTGTAAGGTGCCCCTCCTCTCTCTGATGCTGGTTGTTCTCTTTCTCCTCGGGTTGAGAGAGCTCTCCATGACTCTACGACAAACTACCTTATGCAACTTGGAAGCATGTTTCCGATACCTGCAGCCAGAATGCCCCTCATTAAGACAGAGCTGTAATGAATAAGCAGGTCACTTC